>NW_023505913.1:0-52478 GCF_004664715.2 Peromyscus leucopus | reverse complement strand
ACTTCCAAATCTATGAACTTCAGCCACAAAGAAAGCCAACATTCTCAGTGTACTGTGACATACTCAAATTCTTCTGGAAACTTTGTATACATATCCTACTAGACTTGAAAATTCCCTATCAACCTACCTAAAATCAGCCTCCCTTCCTAACCATCCTGTTTCTGTCTGTGACATCACTATGTTCCCAGGACCACAAACTCACCCCACATCATTTCTCACATCCAATCTATCCCAACTCCTCTTGCTGCTTTCTTAGATATCACTTTCAAATTTTTCTTGCTGGCACACGAAGCCAAAGCCTCATGAAATATTTGCACCAACTAGGTACAAAGCATCTCAGAGGAAAGAAAGGAAGAGATGAAATCCCTAAGCTAAAGGAGGTTACTAAGAAGTCAGGACAGAAACCACTGCCTAGTTGGTTAAGTAATTAAGGAGCTGTGTGGCCAAAGGCTTGTTTGGGAGTGATGTGGAGAAGACACCTTCACAGAAGGACTGGCAGCAGCAAGAATGCGGGGAGATGCAACTCTCCCAAGCTAGAAGCCAAGGTGCCTGGCACAGCTGCCTCTGAGATCTATCCCACCCCCACCTTTCTGAGCTCATTCTCCCCATTCTCCCTTCCTGGGTCCCCACCACCGGCTTTCTCACTGATCCCTGAACATGCCTAGCACACATTTGTGGTGTCCTGAACCTGGACCAATCTCTGCTTGGCTCCTTCTTACACTAGAAAGCTATCTAAAATGACAGCTCTTTTCTATCCTCCTCACATTGCTACATTTTAGTCCATAGCTCTATCATATACTTTGTTTTTTATTAAAAAAAAAAAAAGTCTGTTTGCTCCACAAGAACATAAACTTCAAGGAACAGGAACTTTAAAAAAAAGATTTATAGTTGGGCGGTAGTGGTGCATACCTTTAATCCCAGCACTCGGGAAGCAGAGCCAGGTGGATCTCTGTGAGTTTAAGGCCAGCCTGGTCTAAGAGTGAGATCCAGGACAGGCACCAAAACTACACAGAGAAACTCTGTCTTGAAAAAACAAAAAAAAAATTATTTTTATTTATGTGTATGGGTATTTTGCCTACAATGCTGGGGGTCAGTCAAGAAGAGAGCAACAGATCCCCTGAACCAGAATTAGAGATGGTTGTGAGCCACCATACAGACGCAGGGAATCAAACCTGGATCCTTGGGAAGATCAGCAAATGCTTTTAAGCCCTGAACCATCCTAGCCCCAGGAATAGGACTTTGTGACAATGCCCAACACCACTGGGCATGGTGCTGACATCATTTCAGCACTTGGGAGGTGAAGGCGGGATGGAAAGTTAGAAGTCACCCAGGTCTACATAGCAAGATCCTGTCCTGGATATACACAGACAAACCAATATCCATCTACAGGCCCTAACATGCCAAGTAGACAATAAACATTTGTTGAATGAAACATTGAAAGAGAGAGAGAAAGGAGAATATGAGCAAAAGGAACAAGCATATGTGAGATGTGCATGTGTTAGAGTACTCAGCGCTAAAGCACCTCTCCGGCATGTGCTTGGTTTGACCTCTACACACACACACACACACACACACACACACACACACACACACACACACACTCAGTGTAACTTTTTAAATGAACAAATGGGGCACTCAGCATGTGATCACAGCTCTAGGAAAGCAGACGCAGGAGGATCAGGAATTCAAGGTCATCCTCAGCCACACAATGAGTTCTAAGCCAGCTGGGCTACCAGAGGAGATCCCTATCAAAATAAAAAACAAAACAAGAACAAATGGAGAGAGAGCAGAAAAGAACAGTGACTGGAAGAAACTCTGTTCTACTTCATACAAAACAGAAGATGCTCTGTTGTGGGAATCAAAACAGAGTTTATTGTATAGAATAAAGACACTGAAAGGGTTAACAGTAAGAAAACAGCACAGTTGAATCCCACCTCTCTCCTCCCTCTCCCCTCCTCTCCCCTTCCCCTCCTCCCTCTCTTTCTCTCTCTCTCATGGGTTCCAGGCTGACCTTTCATGCCTGTGCTCAGGATACCATCCTGACTAAGCCTCCCAATTGTTGGAATTACAGGCATGTATCAAGTCCAACCCAAAGCAGCATTTAATTTTAACTTACCTAATACAAAGGAAAATATTAACTCTGATTTTATGAGGCTCTTCTTATGAATTTTTTAAAACTCTGTGCATGGTTAAAAGGCTTATTATACTCTTTGACAGATAATAAAAAAATTTCAGAGAACTTGTGTGACCTGTTCAAGGCCACATCATAGTTGACAACAAGCAAAGACCCAGACTCCCAGGCCTGCTGGGGAGATGAGGATGGTTGGTGGTTGCTTCTTTTGACTGCCTCTGACTTTCTGCTTAACACACATTTTCAGAAGGGTACGGAAAGTGGCATGAATAGATGAAATGGATGTAAAACAAAGGGAGTTATAAGGATTTTGACCCTGGAGTACAGGAGGTAAGCAGCCATGTCAAAGCCTCCAATCTGTAAGGAGGAGCTGCAAACTTCTAGATTTCTTTTTGCTCAAAACTCTGCTAAAGTATCCTAACAAGCAACCAAAGCACACCCATAAGACTAAAATCCATCTGCATGTCCTAAAGTGTGGTTGTTGACTTAGCCACTCAAGGCTCCACTTTCCATATGAAAATTAGGCAGCCAAACAGTTGCTAATCTGTGGGGTCTTTTCTAAAGGCATCTGCAGTCCACCTCCACAAGACCTTGGTCTATGAAATCAACCTTCCAGCTCAGATCATACGAAGTTATTAAACGGAGGGTAGCAGTGTCGCAATCGTGGGCTGTATCAATAAGGGACACAGAAAATGCCGTGTGTTTCTGTCAAAAGAGAATCAATCCAATTACATCAGAGTGATCAAAGCTTTCAGGTGACTTCCAATTGTTTAGATATCTCACCTGTGGGTCACTTATTTGTAATCTGTGTGGGATTTCTTCCCCTGGAGTTTCTGACTGTTTTCACTTTCACTTAATAGAAGACCATTAACTAGAAGCTTTTAAATACCAACCATCCTGAATCATTTTATTTTTTTTTCTTTCTTTGTACCTAATGTACTGGGCTTAATAGAAATTGAATTGGTATTTATACCTGAGATATTTACAGCTTCACCTTCTACCAATATATATGCACCACCAGGATTATTTATATGAAGCTACTAAGTTACCACAGGTCAAATGACCTACACACACATTAATATTATTGCTTCCAAGATTCAAAACTCAACAGCAATGATATATTTTCTAGATCTTAAGTTACTAAAGGGCATTTTAACCTCCTGATTTTTAAAAGATACTTTAAATTGTATTATGTATATATGTTTTTACCTACATGTATGTCTGTGCACCATGTGTATGTCTGATATTCGTGGAGCCAGAGGAGGGTATCAGATCCCCTGGAACTGGAGTTACAGATGATTGTGAGCCATCATTTGGGTGCAGGGAATTGAACCCTGGTCCTCTGGAAGAACAGCCAATGCATCTCTCTAGTCCTAACCTACTGATTTTTTTAACACAAAACTTTGCAAATGACTTCCTTAAACACAGTTGCTGTAAGCCAGTCTAGTACATAGTATGTACTTCATTAACTACTGATCTATCTAAATTTGAACAAAAGCAAATATGTGAGTGGTGGAAGATTTCTAAAACTGGCGTGTGTCACACTGATCATAGCTAAAGGCCTGGAAATGCCAGCCTCATGCTTGTCTGCAATGATTTTGTTTTAAATACAACGTGAAACTGTATTTGGAGAATACAGTTCCCTGTTGTTCTAGAAACCTCTGAATTATTTTTAAGTACCTTAGAAAGGTGTAGAGAATGTAAAAGGACAAAGGTAGAAGTATATCTGATACCAAGAAAATTTACTTCATTAGTGACATTTCACACATAACTATGTTAAAGTCTTGCTTTGCTAAGAAACTACAACAACTTGCCACAGTCTGAGTGAGCCACATGTCCCCTGGCTGCAGGAACTGCCTCTATCCTCCTACTCCACATGGTCCACTCCTAAGGGTCTTACCTCTCTCCTCCCATTGGCAGCAGCTCTGGAGAGGCTGGGGATCCTGTTTAGTTCAACCTAACTGAGCCCACTGTATACCCCGGCTCTGGGAGCCAAGACAGAAATGAGTGGTGGCAGCGGTGCTGGGGGGAGGAGCGGTCAGGTACAGTGAGGTGCACAGCTAACACAAGAGCAGCAGCCACACTCCCTGATCACCCTGGGCTCCTGGGATGCAAACCCAGTGCCTGAAACGGGGACTTGGGAGGCCCATTCTGACCATGGGGACAGGGAAGCCCAGGGAGAGTTAAATCTGGCTCTGATGGCTGGAACAGGCCACAGCATTTTTTCAAAAAGCAGAGAGAGGCTCTGAGTGGCAGTGTTCTAGACTCAGGGAAGAGCCACATCTGAAAGGCAAGTCATTAGCAATCATCCAATAGACCCTAAAACACAAGGCAAGCTATAGTGGAATGAAGTTAGGAAGACCATGTTTTCCTCCATTTGGAGGTCAATGTGTGCTACAAGACCAACTCTTGTCTCAAAAACAAAACAAACAAAACCACTAAAAAGGGGCAGGGCAGCCGGGCGGTGGTGGCACACGCCTTTAATCCAACACTCGGAGGTAGAGGCAGGCGGATCTCTGTGAGTTCGAGGCCAACCTGGTCTCCAAAGAGAGTTCCAGGAAAGGCGCAAAGCTACACAGAGAACCTGTCTCGGGGGAAAAAAAAAAAGGGCAGGGCTGGAAGATGGCTCACTTGGTAAACTGACTGATGATGTACAAGCTTTGGGACCTGAGTTTGATCCCAGAACCCACATAAAAAGCTGGTTGCATTAGAATGCAATATAAGCACATCGTTGGGGAAGCAGAGGCAGGAGGATCAACCCTGGGCCAGCAGCCTAGCCTAACCAGAAAGCCCCAGGTCCCAGTGAGGGGCCCCGTATCATAAACAAGGTGAGTAACATCTAAGAAATAGTACTTGAAGTTGGGCTCCATATCCATGTGTACACACTCTCACACATGCACAAAAATATTTTTTAAAGTTTAGAATGCTAGGAATGCTATGAAAGAGTATTAATAATACTAGTCATCATTCACTGAGTACATTCAAACACTGAAACATTTTAAATGGCTATTTTATTTCTTCAATAATATTATCTCGGTGCAGAAAAGATAGCTCAGTAGTTAAGAGCAATTACTGTGCAAGTATAAGAACCAGAGTTCATACATCAGCACCCACATTACCATCAGGGTATGGTCCTGAGCATAACCTTAAACCCAGCACTGGCATGGAAGAGGTGGTAGAGACAGGAGGATTGCTGGGGCTTACTGGCTGCCAGCCTGGTTGAAAAATATACGCTCCAAGAGCAGCAAGAAGCCCTGCTTCAAAGAAATGAGGTACAAAGTGATAAAGGAGGCTGTCTCACAGGTGCCATGCACATGCAACACATACAACAATACACATGTACATACATCATATACACACACATACACCACATACCATGTATAATCACACAATACACACACATACACAACACATACACAACACACAATACACACACCCATAACATTACACACACACTCATATACACCACACCATAACACATACACACACATACACAAACACATAATCATATACACACACACATATACACACACACACACAAACATACACATACACACATACTCATACACACATACCACCATACACACACTATATAAACTATATACACACTGACATACACCACACACTCATATATACACCAACATACATACACATACACATACATACATACACACACATACCAACACACCACACACACATACACACCACACATACACACACACACACACATACACCATCACACACACACATACAATACAACACACACTCACACAGCCATCACACACATTCACTCACATACAGACACTCAAGTATGCAATAAAATAACATGAAATAACTTCTTCATGTGAAGGGACTGTTAACATTCCCATTTTAGGAAGAGGAAACTAAAAATACAGGGTCAGCAAACTCCCAGTGTAGCGTGCCCACAAGGGGCTGGAATTGAAAGGAGGTGCCTCCTGACTCTGCAGCTAGACTACGGTGATGAGCCTGCACAGGATTTCACACAGCGGACTGGCAAATCCATCTGGGTTTTATGTTGATAATCCTGTAAATACTCTGAAAGACAGAAACGAGAACAACACAGGCAAGAAGATCAAGTAAGTTTCTGTGGCATAAATCAATAAGGGATGAAGCAGCCTTGAACTGGGCAGCACACACAAAAGAGGAGCCTTCTTAGGAGAAGCTGCTTGTGAAGGACCAAGAGGGGAAGATTTAAGGATTATCTCAGAATGTGTCATCTTTCAGAAAAGCAAGCACTCCATTAGTTAAAGTACAGCTCACAGAAGGAACAGGCAGACTCCAAATTCAGCTTGAGACCTGAAGAGTGAGGACAGATACTGAAGTGACAGATGCAGCGAAGGGGATTAAGGAGGAAGAGGCTTGGTCTGGAAATGGACAGATGGATGACAGGTAGATGACAGGTAGACAGACAGATGTTTGTTAGATAGATAGATAGATTAGATAGATAATAGATAGATAGATAGATAGATAGATAGATAGAAGATATGATATAGTTTACAGAATCAGTATCGAGATAAATGCACACATGAATAAACACCTATAAAGACTACATTAATAACACATAAAACTTTAGGTTTATAAAAGTTCTCCAAAGATGTAATGTGAACAAGATGAGAGAGATAAAGGGCTGCGGCATGGGGGAGATGGAAGAAAGAGGGAGGGAAAGATTAAACCTCAATTGTATTCTTTTGTTTTTCTGTGTAACCGCTCTGGTTGTCCTGGAACTCACTTGTAGACCAGACTGGCCTCAGATTCACAGAGATTAGCCTGCCTCTGGCTCCTGAGTGCTGGGACTAAAGGTGTGCACCACCACCGCCCAGCTTTAACTTGAATCTTAGGCAATGTTATATGTAATTTAATGGAGAAGATAGGATCTCCTATATCCAAGGCTGGTCTGGACTAGGTATATAGCCAGGGATAACTTTGAATTTCTGATCCTTCTGCTTCTACCTCCCAGGGGCTAGAACTACAGGCTTTGGCCAGGTTTCCTGGTTTAATATATTTCTTTTTTAAAAATACAGCTGCCTTCACTGCCAGAGAGGATGGGCAGGCTGACTGGTCTCCTTAAGATAGCAATTGTTATTTCACTGATACTACCTGATGCAAACTCAAGAACCATCATTTGCTACCTATGTGACCTTGTGTTACTCCATTTTGCTGTGTCTGAATTTTTACCACTCTCAATGGCATAATAGCACCTACCTAAATATGGTCATTGGAAAGATTATATGTTTGATTATATACACATAAACATATATGCAATATCTCCACTATGAGGAAGCTTGAATATTTAAATACAGTTATTGCCAGTGTAGTTTACTGTGCTACCCGTCTGGGTTCGGTTTTTTTAAATTTTCCTTCTTGTCATACCATGGGTTGTGTATTGAAGTAGTGTCATGTACTGCAGTGGTCCCGTCATTTTCCAGCGTGATTCTTGCTGCTGTCCACGAAAGAACAACTTGCTGGTCTGACATAACTAAAAGACTGAACAAAATAAAGGGGAAATGCTACCTTCAAAGCATGTTAGACAACAGGTGCACCATACTGTGCAAGTTGAGAAGAAGAGGAAGGAAAGAGAGCCCTGCCATGGCCCTGGCTTCTCCTTGAAGGTACAATCCAAGACCCCCTGCTGCCTCGGCGGCACCAAAGAACACAACACCTCCTGGAGTTGAGAAGGCGGAAATCAGGGTTTGAAGAAGATAAAACAGCTGGAATGTTCTGACCAGGCTACAGAGACACACAGCTCCAGAAATCAACTCAGAGACCTACGACAGCTGAATGCCTATTTGCTCTGTGTCCATAAGAACCTCCACAGAGGGAAGAAAGGGAGGCAGCACCCTGTGAGAGGAAAGGCAGCACCCAGGAATTCAGCAGAGATTTCAGAACATCAGGTCCTGGGTATTTGCCCAAAGGGCTCTTGTGCATCACCAGTACTTCCTGCAGCTCTAGTCATAACTAAGGAACCAACATCACATGTCTGCAACAGAGGAACAGACAAAATGTGGCAGTGGTAGTGCACACCTTTAGTCCCAGCACTTGGGAGACAGAGGCAGGCAGATCTGTGAGTTCGATGCCAACCTGGTCTATAGAGTGAGTTCCAGGACACCCAGGGCTACAGAGAAACCCTGTATCAAGAAATAAAAGAAAACAAAAACATGGTTTATACACACAATGTATTTTTTCAACCATAAAGAAGAATGAAATTGTGCCTTTTGCAGGAAAATAGATGCAACTGGAGACCATCATATTAAATGAATTAAGTCAGTCTCAGGAAGGCAAAAGTCGTATTTCTCTCATTTACAGTTCCTAGATTTTATATCAGCATAGAATCATATATGTACATATAACATGAGAGTAAAAGTGAAACCGTCTAGGAAACAAAGGAACTCATGGGAGTTGTAATGTGAGGAAGGGAAGAGTAGCTGGGCATGGGGAACTATGTTTCAAGTACACCATATGCCTGTATGAAACCATCCTTATGTAACATAATGTACCATGTACACTAAAAAAGAGAAAGGCAACATCACTCCCAAAGATGTAACATTGCTAGGCATGATGGGCGCAGGCCTGTAATCAAGTACTGTAATCCAGTACTTGGAACATTGAGGAAGGGGGATTCGAAGTTTAAAGCCAGCCAGGCTACATGAGATCCTGTCTCAAAAAACAAAAACAAAGAAGTATCACATCCAAGTAGAAGACTGCATCTAGAACCAAGTCTACCCTGACTTTCCCAAAGCTTAAAAACAATCCATGAAAAGAGCAAACATTCTGCAAATAATTGTCTACCTGAACTCTGTAACAGAAGACAACAGGGACAGGCACTCAACACAAGTGCCCAGCCCTCCTCCTCCATAAAGCTCATCCAATGATGTGGCTGCTGGCCAGGAAAGCGGTTCTTATCTCTCTGGCAAGCAGTGAGTCCACTATGGTAAGAATGTTATCAGTATGAAGTTGGACTGGTGATGCATGGCTGAAACCCTAGCACTGTGAGGCTGAGATTGTGAACTTGGAGCCAGCCCAAGCTACATAGGAAGTTCAAGACTACCCTGGGCTAGAAAGTAAGATGTTATCTCAAAAAAAAAAAAAAAAAAAGGTAAAAAGTAAGTAAATAACATTCATAGAACTAAAACTTGAATATGAAGTAAGAGATTTTTTTTTTTTCATTTTTGGGAAGTAGGTAAAACAGGCTACTCGATTCACACTGTCTGCTTTGGGGACTTCCACATGGTGTGATTCATGGTGGGTGTAGGGAATATCTGTCATTACAGCATCCCCACGTTCAGACAAAGAGTGCTCCTAGCACCTGACAGCTAGGTCCAGTCTCTGGTAGAATTGTGACTGTGAAGTGACACCCGGTGAGCGGCCAAAGCTACGGAAGACAGATGCAGCTTCTCGCCCTCAGTGATGGTCACCTCACGGTGACATCTTACTGCAGATCCAGCCTCAACAGTTCCAACTCCAACATCCTCGATACAACACAGCTGCTGTGGCATCATAAGAAAAAATTCTTAACTGGTCTCCTTGATTTCCACTCACTTCTAAGCCTGTCTTACCAGCCTTATCTTTTAATAAGATGCTTTTCCTGCATGTATGTCTGTGTACCACTTGCATGCCAAGGAAGCCAGAAGAAGGTGTCAGGTCCCTGGAACTTGATGGATGGGAGGTTACAAGACTCCATGTGGATGCTGGGAACCAACCTTGTTGCCTGGAAAAGCAGCCAGTACTCTTAATCGCTGAGCCATCTCTCCACCCAACTAGCCTGATTCTTAATGATTCAATGAGTCACTCAATAGTTTTTTAACTAAAATAATCACAATTGCTTTCTGTTTCTTCATAGATATTTGATTTTATCTGTGCTTGGGGACATTTTCCTTGCATGATCACACCCATGAGTCTGCTGAAGGGCTCCAAGGCACAACCACCTTCCTTCCTTCTCTGGAGGGCTGAGCGGGCTTCCTTCTCTAGAGGTCTCTACACACCAGTAAGCAGCATCTTCATTCACAGGCTCAATCTTCACAGTCACCTCCAACCTCTCTCTTTACTTTGTTGACATCCAAGGCCTTAGCAAGCCCTCAACATGTCATATCCTTACAAATCTAACCCAACCCCCAACACTTCTCGTCACTCTGCCCCTTCCTTTTCAGTCACCAATGTCATTAATATCGTCTGGGCTCCCTGCTACTGTAGCTTCTACACTGTTGGTCTCTTGGTCAAGCAGAACGACCCTGAACACAAACCAGACCACATTTTCTAGTCAAAGACCTGTGTGAAAGCATGAGTTTTTGTGTTTGGATCCTTCCTTGGCCCTCATATAAAAACTGATATATACTGGCAACCTCAGCACTGGAGATGGAAGAGACAGGCAGATCCAGAGGCTCGCTGTCAAAATGGCAAGCTCCAGGTTTCTTGAGAGACCCGTCTGAGAGTAAAGTGGAGGAACCGCCACATCCATGTGAACTCACAGAGGCGGTTCACATGTATAAAACCTGCACATGATCAAGACAGCTAAAATACTAACAAGGATGGGCCAGAGGGGCTACTTGCAAATGATGGCTGCTGGGGGGGGGGGTCAGTGTGCAGCCCCAGAGGCACCTAAAGGCGACACTAAGTGGACTCCACAGTTTAGAAACACAAATCACAGGAAGCTGGGAGGAGAAAATGGTGTGGGAGAATTGTATGGGAGAGAATAGGGGATAGAGTCAATCAAAATATATACATGCATGTATAAATTATCAACTTTTAAAGAAGACAGCAAGAGAGGAAAAGAACAAGATACTCAAATGAGTCATGACTACACACACACACACACACACACACACACACAGAATAGAATAGAGTAAACTCAATGACTTTCATGTTCTAGACTGCTTTTTACCCTCACTCTCATTGTGCTGGCTGCCTCTCTGCTGCAGCCACACAGCTTTCACAACCTTGGTAGCTGCAAATATCTGCAAATGTCCTTCCTGGAAAATGGGTGTTTCCTATTTGCATTCAAGTTTTGTTTGGTTTTGTTTCCCAAACAGGCCACCACTTGGTCTTTCTTCCATTCAAGCCTATAGTCTCAACTCTTGGAGGTCGAGGTAGGAGGATTACTTGAGCTCAGGTGTTTAGAGCCATAGTAAGAGTCCATCTCAAATAATGAAATAAATAAGCAATCAATTTGAAATAACATCATTTACTTTGCATATGTAAGCTCTATGGATTGGGTATGTCCATCATTGTGACTCCAGACTTTGAGCAAGTCCCAGCATAAGTATTTGTCTCAGTTAGGGTTACTATTGCTATGATGAAACACCATGACCCAAAACAAGTTGCAGAGGAAAGGGTTTTATTTGACTTACACTTCCACATCATAGTCTATCACTGAAGGAAGTCAGGATAGGAACTCAAACACAGCAGGAACCTGGAAGCTGGAGCTGATGCTGAGGCCATGGAGGGATGCTGCTTACTGGCTTGCTCCTCATGGCTTGCTTAGCCTGCTTTCTTATAGAACCCAGGACCACCAGCCTGTGCACGGCCCCACCCACAGTGGACTGGGCCCTTAACCATCAATCACTAATTAGGAAAATGCTTTACAGTTGCCTACAGACCTATCTATGGAGGCAATTTCTTAATTGAGGTTCCATTCTCTCAGATGACTTTAGCTTGTATCAAGCTGACACAAAACTATCCAGCAGTATTCATTAAATATCTGTTGAATAAATAACTATAATTTCAGTTACATAGTAATATTAAATACATAGAATTTGCTTTAGCAATAAGACTTTCAGTGGGATGCCTAAGATCTACAAATTCAGTCTGGGAAGGCTGATGCTGGAGGACTGCCACTGTCACGAATTCTGTTTTACACAGTGAATTCCAGGCCAGCCTAGGCTACAGAATAAGACCTTTCACAACAGGAGGGCGGGGGCATTATTCAAAAACACTCAGGCCTAAATCAGAAGAATTGAAAGAAATGTTTCTGAAAGATAGGGAATAATTATTCTGAAAGAAAAGAAAAACATTTATTGTCTAAAATTTTATTTTACTGCAGGAATGCCAGTACTATTACTTTCTATCCTTCTATCAGGGGAAATTTTGTATTACCAAAGATGAGAAGATGTGATGATCTTTAGATAGTTTAATAAACACATTTAAAACTTTGAAATTCTTAGATGGAATAGAAATCACTTGTCAAAAGTACAATCTTATTTTGTCAAAACATGAAATTGGAAAAAGGGAAGACACAGAAATAACAGGCTTGGAGCTGCCAAGCTGACAGGCTGTCTTAAGTGAAGCAGTCAAAACATTCATATGCTAATTTTTAAGTGCTGCCTCTCTGGCCACCCTGTAAAATCAAGAGAGAGCTTTGTGTTCCTGCTCCAAAGGTATTGAAAAGGTCAGATGATGAACATCCTGATTACCAAATTAAGCAACAGCAATTCATATCAAGGTGTTTCCTCAGCTGAGTGTACACATGTAAGACTCACTAACATGTTTAGAAAGTAATTCAGAAGGGTCACACTACAAAGACACTCTTCACACTATACCACCTACACAGTTACTTGGCAGAAGCACAGAATGCCGCAACAACTTCAGTGTCATAGCTAGGTGAGCTGTTATACTAAATGGTAAATTTTTTTTTTTTTTTGGTTTTTCAAGACAGGGTTCTCTATGTAGCTTTGCGCCTTTCCTGGAACTCACTTGGTAGCCCAGGCTGGCCTCGAACTCACAGAGATCCCTGCCTCTGCCTCCCAAGTGCTGGGATTAAAGGCGTGCGCCACCAACGCCAGGCTAAATGGTAAATTTTGAACCACCAAGCCATCAAAATATAGCTAAAGGTTTGTGGTGGCTCATGCCAGTAGTTGTCGTGAGTCTAAGGACAGCTCAGGCTAGAGTGGGGCTCTATTTCAAAACAACCGACGAACAAGCAAGTACAAGTACCTGAAATAAAAGTGTTATTCTCAATTATTGTTCTTTTTTCTGCGGGTGGGTACTGGTTGCGCAGGGGCCCTGACTGCTTGGCTTGTAAGTGGCACTGAGCTCTATGCCCAGCCCATTGAAGATCTTCTTCTTCCCTTTCCAAGTAGTTCTCCTTCTTGCAAAGCTAATAATTCTTAAGAGAGCAACTCTGAGAAATGCTCTCTCCATCTGGTGGGGAAAATCACACATCTATTTTCTTATATCTCACCAGGTTTGTGGAATGTAGAATGCTCAAATCAGCCTAGGTAAGATATTTCTAGACTCGAATCCCTGTATCTTGTGTTTTAAAGGGCACATGTTATACAATTGCATTTATACAGAATACTCAGAGAGGGCAAATCCATGCAGGCAGAAAGTAGATAAGGATGTCAGCGACTGAGGAGGCGAAGCCTGCCTGCTAATAGGTGTGGAGTTTCTGAAACCCGGCAGTGGGGATGGAGAGAAAGCTTCACAAAGAGCCGTGGTGATGTACATTTCAAGAAGCTGGACTTGACAGATGTGAATTAGACTGTAATAAAGCCATTATAAAAATGCAGTCAACTGCTGTAGTTTGAACATGAAATGTCCCTCACTGGCTCCCGTGTCTGAACACTCACTTCTGCTGGTGTTTGTGGAGCCCATGGAACTTTCTGTTCATAGGGCCCAAGTGGCAGAGGCAGTGCTGTTGGAGCAGGAACTGGAGAGCTGGATCTGCTCCCCAGCTGCCACGTGATAGGGACTGTCAACTCACACTCACACCACCACATAGGAGTTGTTTTCAAACACAGGCCGCAGTAAATCCTTTCCATTAAGTAGCTTCTGTCAGGCATTCTGTCGTGGTAATAAGAAAACTGGCTTTCTCCAATTCATTTAAGAAGTTAAACTAAGGCAGGTGTGCGGTGCCCGCCCTGCAATCGCAGCAGGAGAAACCAAGCTACAATTCTGAGGCATGAAAAAAAGGACTAACAACAAAGTTAGTTCAGATGTAACTGCCTCGGCTGAAAGTTTTTTTTCATGAATTATGTATTTGTTTAAAAGGTAGAGTCTCACTACATGTCCCAGGCTGGTCCCAAACTCCTGAGCTTAAGCAATCCTACCACAGCCTCCAAGTAGCTCAGGCTACAGGCATGAACTATTTGCCTAATTTCTCAAAAAAACTTGAAATTATCAACATAAACTACACCACTTGTTTTCTACACTAGACAATAAAAATGAGCTGGCAAACCAACAGAAGCACAAAAAAGACATGTGCCAGCAGGATAGAGTTATCACAGGAAATGCACAGAGAAGAAATTACTTTTCTGTAATTATCATTGAAAAGCAGGCAGATTGTGTTGCGCATGGTGGTCTATACCTACAATCCCAACAGCTGCCATCAGGAGAACCAAGAGTTCAAGCAAAGTGAGATTCCATCTCAAAAGATTAAAAAAAAATGGGGAGAGGGGAAGGGTTGGTTTTGGGAAGAGGGCTTGGTTGGAAAAGTACCTGTCTCACAAGCATGAGACCCTGAGTTCAGATCCCCAGGCACAGACAGGCAAATCCCGGGAACTCGATAGCAACCTGGGGTCTTGATTCCAGCCTGGAGGACCAGCAGTGAAATGGCTGTCCGGTCTGGTGGCAATCACCTTACTTGCTGAGCCATCTTGCCAGCCCCTATAAACTCTTAAAAACTACGTAATCTTTTTTTCTCAGCATCCCTTAACAAATATGTAGGTTATTTTATGTAATTCCCAATAATTTTAACATTGTCACTACAAAATAAAAATTTAAAGTCTAATCCTAAAACATAGGGACTATCCCATGAAAACCAAATGAGAAAACAGAAAACCGAGGGACCTGGGTCTTCTGAGGCACAGTTCTGTCTCTGCTGTCAGAGTCACTTCACCTAAAAATCCCAAACTCTTCCATTGTTTACTGAAGTCTCCATCTTTAATCAGTTGATTTTCTTACATGACTTTATAGCAACATAATTATTCAAACGGTACACTGTTTAGTTATTGCTTGTTAAAAGTTTGCCTCTTATTCTATATATTTAATTTTTTCAACCACTTTGCAAAATAATTTCCCTTTTTTGTATTGTTTTTAAGTTGAGCTGTCAACTTGACACAGCCTAGAGACATCTGAATGAGTCTCAGTTAAGGGAATGCCCATATCAAGTTGACCTGTGGCCATGTCTGTAAATGATTGTCTTGCTTGATGTTGGAGGACCCAGATTACTGTGAGTCTATCTGCACTGTATAAAAATGTTAGCTGAGAATGCATGGGGAGTAGCCAGAGAAAGAGAGAAGAGCTGGTAAGCAGCATTCCTCCATGGTTACTACCTTGAGTTCCTGCCTGACTTCCCTCAGTATGGACTATAACCTGTAACAGTGGTCCTCAACCTGTAGGGCATGACCCCACAGGGGTTGCACATCAGATATTTACATCACAATTCTTAACAGTTGCAAAATTACAGTTATGAAGTAGCAATGAAATAATTTTATGGTTGGGCGTCACCATAACATGAACTGTGTCAAAGTTGCAAAGGCTGAGAACTGCTGACCTGTAAGATGAAATAAACCCTTCCCTCCCAAAGTTGTTTGTGGTCAGTTATTACAGCAACAGAGAAGCAACCAAGACATATACAAAACACTGGGTTTTACCATGGCATCTGCATGTGTATGCATCAATGCATTGCTTTCATTTCCCCATTCTACTGCCCTCCTCACATCACCTTACAGGTTAAATTCCATTTATCTTATCTATTTATTGTCCTACATCCCCAGAAAAATTGAAATTTTTGTTAACATCCTACTGTTTCTAAAAAGTCATGAATACAGACTCTGCCCAGGTATCCAGTGCCTTTTACACCTCTAAATGAACTTTCCATATATAAACTTATAAATATAAAACCATATATGAAACTTTAGATTATTTCTAGAAATGTTTGCTTGTTATAAATCCCCCCTTCTTCAATTTTTAAAAAATATTTCATTATTTTAATTTTATTTGTATGTGTGTTTTGCCTACATGTATGTAAGCGCAGTGAAATGTGTACATCAACTTTAGAGGCCAGAAGACATTGTCAGACTCTTGAAACTAGAGCTTTGAGAGTGGGGACTGGGAGTCACGCTGTGATTGCTGAGGATCAAATCTGGAACCCTTACAAGAGCAGTCAGACTCTTAACCACTGAGCCACATCTCCAGCCCTCTCCTCTGTGTTTGCTACATAGATGGAGGGAGAGCTGTAGAGCACTGGGGAGTAGATGGAGAGCTCTAGAGCACTGAGGAGTAGATGGAGAGCTGTAGAGCACTAGGAGTAGATCGAGACCTGTAGAGCACAGAAGAGCAGTAGATGGAGAGCTCTAGAGCACAGAGGAGTAGATGGAGAGCTGTAGAGCACTGGGAGTAGATGAGAGCTGTAGAACTGGGGAGTAGATGGAGATGTAGAGCACTAGTAGAGAGACTGTAAGCACTGGGGAGTAGATGGAGAGACACAGTAGAGGGGAGTAGAGAGCTGTAGAGCACTAGATGGAGAGCAGGAGGAGTAGATGAGAGAGCACTGGGGAGATGGAGAGCTGTAGAGCACAGGAGAAGTAGCGAGAGCACTCTAGAGTAGAGCACTGGAGTAGAGCGAGAGAGCACTAGTAGAGCACTAGAGCACTGAGGAGTAGATGGAGAGCTAGAGTAGGAGATAGAGCACAGGAGCGGAGAGTAGAGTGGAGAGCTGTAGAGCACTGGGGAGTAGATGGAGAGCTAGTAGAGCACTGAGGAGTAGATGAGAGAGCACTGAGAGCTGTAGAGCACTGAGAGCTGAGAGACGGAGAGTAGAGCACCTAGCACAAGAGCACTGGAGAGTAGAGCACTGGGGAGTAGAATGGGTGGTGTGGAATGTTGAATAGACCACTTCATGTATTGAACTCATGTTCTAACTCAGAACTCTTGTTCTGAGTTAATATATTTGGACTTATTGCACGTAAAAGGTTTGATGATAGTATTGTGTCTTAATTTTATATTGAACTCTGTTAAAAGTTTGATCTCAAAAATCCTAGATCTTGGGCTGGAGAGATGGCTCAGAGGTTAAGAGCACTGGCTGCTCTTCCAGAGGTCCTGAGTTCAATTCCCAGCAACCACATGGTGGCTCACAACCACCTGTAATGAGATCTTGTGCCCTCTTCTGGCATGGGGGCATACATACAGGAAGAACACTGTATATATATAAATTTTTTTTAAAAAGATTTTTTTTAAATCCTAGATTTTTAAATAATAATAATAAATGATTATTTAGTAATTCTTAAGTAATAAATAATTATTTAATAATAATTATAATAAAATAGATGGTTGTTTAATGAATAATTATTTGATAATAAATAATGAATAATAATTATTATTAAGGCCCCATCTACTATGAGAAATGAAGACCATTCTCAGCAATCAAGACTGTCAGCATTCCAGAAAATGTAAACATCACTCTGAAGGGGCACACAGTCATTGTGAAGGGTCCCAGAGGACCCTCCAGAGGGACTTTAATCACATCAATATAGAGCTGAGTCTCCTTGGGAAGAAGAGGCTCCGGGTTGACAAATAGTGGGTAACAGAAAGAACTGGCCACTGTCCGCACCATCTGCAGTCACGTTCAGAACATGATCAAGGGTGTTACACTGGGCTTCCGCTACAAGATGAGGTCTGTGTGTGCTCACTTTCCCATCAATGTCATTACTCAGGAGAATGGGTCTTTGGTTGAAATCCGAAATTTCTTGGTGAAAAATACATCCGCAGGGTTCGGATGAGGGCAGGTGTTGCTTGTTCTGTCTCTAGCCCAGAAGGATAAATTAATCCTTGAAGGAAATGATATTGAACTTGTTTCAAATTCAGCGGCTCTGATTCAGCAAGTCACAGCAGTTAAAAACAAGGATATCTGCTGTGGGATGTTCTGTATGTCCTGTGGGAGCCCTTCTTGGGTTCCTTGTGGCATTACCCAGCAGGTCCGTATAGAGGATGATTAGGACCATGGGCCTGAGTGCAGTGTTTGAGATGGTCTGCACTTGGCTGTGCTGGGGGATGGTCTGTATGTCAAGTTGTTCTGATTGGTCAATAAATAAAACCTGATCGGCCGTGGCTAGGCAGGAAGGATAGGCGGGACTAGCAGAGAGGAGAAATAAAAAGGACAGGAGGGCAGAAGGAGAGAGCTGCACGCCAGCCGCCATGACCAGCAGCATGTGAAGATGCCGGTATGCCACCAGCCACGTGGCAAGGTATAGATTTATGGAAATGGATTAATTTAAGATATAAGAATAGTTAACAAGAAGCCTGTCACGGCCATACAGTTTGTAAGCTATATAAGTTCTGTGTTTACTTGGTTGGGTCTGAGCGGCTGTGGACTGGCGGGTGATAAAGATTTGTCCTGACTGTGGGCAAGGCAGAAAAACTAAAGCTACAGATATCAGAAAATTTTTGGATGGTATCTATGTGTCTGAAAAGGGAACAGTGTGGCAGGCTGATGAGTAAGACCTAGTTACCCAGCTCCAGAAACAAGATTCTGCATTTAAGTACGATTTGGGATATCTTTCGGGACATTAAAAGACTTGTATTAAAAATGATAATGATAATAATAATAATGATGAAATACTAAAATAAATTAAACAGGTAAGAACAACATCAGGATTCTTTTTTAAATAACTTTTATTTTGATTATAATGACTGCCTGGTGTAGGAGGAGGCATTCCGCTCAGAGGACACTCAGGAGCCCTTTCTCTCCTGTCACTCAGCTCCGAGTCCTGAAGGTACATCGTCATGCTTGTGTAGTAAGGACTTTTACCCACAAATACTCAAAACAGGCAGCAATCCTGCCATAGTAACCGTCAGATGGAGCTGGTTTTAGTAGCAGCCCCTAACTTGTGACTCTGGCAAATCATTTTACATTTTCTCACAAAAAGTCTTCCAACTCTTTAGATAAGAGTATCAAACAGACGAACATCAGAAACGGTGGGATTAGACAAGGATTCCAAGGAGAGTCTCAAAGCATAGGCAGCAATGCATTTGCTGAGTCCTTTCACATCATCTGAGCAAAGAAGGAAATGCAGCGATGGAGAACTGGGGCTGCTGCCTTCCTCTTGAGATCTTCTGAGGTGCAGGTACAGACATGGAACAATCCCGCCGCGGCACAGCATCAATGCGCTCTATTAGTGGAGTGTGCATTGAGGGAGGGCATAGCAAACAGATGTAATGTATCTCAAGAAATCACACACACAGCACAAAGAATGTGAAGTGGGATCTGGCACTCCACTAGCAGACAGCACCACAGTGCACGTCGAGCCCTGCACGGCACATTTACATCTGTAATTTGCTCATATAAATGCATTGCACCAGATGGTTTAGAGAAGAGCACTCCGCATATACTGTGGGTCAGCACCCACATCTACTGCAGTTTATGGGGGCCCAGGCCTGAGCAGCACCAACCCTTCATCCTTCATTAGTTTCCTAGCATAAACCACTATATTCTTTTTGTGTCTACTTGCTAGAACCAGTATCCTCACATCCAAAATAAATAGGTAAGCCACATGCTGTGACCTTGCTAAATATCCAAGGAGGACACAGAGTGCCTCCTTAATATGAAACACACTAGGAAGATCATTTCCCCCATATCCAAATATAGTCAGGTATGTATTTCCCTACTGCAAATCCTACTTGTTGAAGAATAATCCATATTAATAACTGCAATTTTTGGAAAATTTAATAAAAGGTATAAATGAGAGCTTTTGATGAATTTTAATGCTGGGTTTCAATGTTATAACAGCCCTGTACTTGTTGCTCTGCTGGCATCTAGCTCAACTAGACACATCATGCAAGCCTTTTCAGAGGCAGCTGTGGCAACAATTTGTTCTAGACTAACAATATACTGTTGAATATGGTCATTTTCTTCTATCACAAGTGTCATTAATTAATGGATATTCAAATTAGTCCTCATTATGCAACTATCCTATTAGGAACTGTGTGGCAAGAAAATACAAAAATAGGGCTGGAGAGATGCTCAGAGGTTAAGAGTACTGCTTACTCTTCCAAAGGTCCTGAGTTCAATTCCAGCAACCACATGGTGGCTCACAATTATCTGTAATGAGATCTGGTGCCCTCTTCTGGCCTGCAGGGATATGTGCAGACAGAACACTGCATACATAATAAATAAATAAATCTTTAAAAAAAAATACAAAATAAAAATATGCCTTCAATATGTAAAATCATAGGATTTTTTGTTATATCAGAAAAGAAAAGCAAAAGTCAAAGATCACAGAAGTTATCTACTGTTTTAGAAAAAGAAGGTTCAAGATAAGACTACTAGGAAAAAAATGTGATCTCATACCCAAAAATCAAGAAGGAATGAGCATGATTTGGGGTTACAGACATAATTCTCCCTGGAAGGAACTGAATGGCTCCCCAAGGACTAATCCCAGCTGGCCTACAAATTCTGGGGGCAGTTACTAGAGGGGTCTTCAGGTTCAACACAGGTCTGCAATCCCAAATTGATTCAAGTGATGGCAAATGTTTTTTAAACCAACAGTATGAGGAAGACATTGTCAGTAGCAACAATCTACTGAATTTCTGTGTCTGGCTTTTCCTCTACAGTAAACTATCATTTCAGAGTTCTTTCTGAACATATAGAAGAGTTCAACACTCATCTTAAGGACTAACACTATAGGACTGACCCTCATTTGACATTTGGCTTAGAGAGCAAAGTAATAATAATCAATCTTAATTATCTATCATCTCTTTAGATCCACCTTGCACCATATAGTAAAACTCCCCAAATATATTTTTCCAGAACATGCTCCCATCTTTCGTGGTAGCTACATTTACCAATCTCAGTTGAAATCTTCTCTTTATTTGTTTTTCCCTCTCTCACATTCTAGGGAAAAAATCACATCCTTCAACAAAGTGACAATATAACACTTTCTGATCAAGAGTCCAAACTATTGAAAGATTGGATAGACATCTGATCAACAGGGATTCCAGTTATCTTTTGTGGAAACCATAAAAATATACTCATATCCTATCGGCATGAACTATTCTTTGTGAACCTAAAGACCTATAGCTTTGTGAGCCAGGTACGTGAGGCTCAGATGTGAAATGCTTAGGACGTGAACTGAAGGAAAGAGGCACAGACATAGGATTACCACGACCCTTGCTGCCTCTTATATCTGCTCCCTGCTCCTGTAAGCAGGCCATAGAGACGGGCACCCCCTCCTGGACCCCACATCTGCAGAAAAACCTAGAAATGTTACTCTTCCTTCTCTCATCTTTCTGTGTAGGAGCTGGTATGAAGAATTCTCCAACTTAGCTTGTCTAGGAAATTAGCCACATCAATTTCCTTCTAAAGGCCCTGCCTCATACCAGGAGGAGGCAGTCACAGAAAGGCCTTCCTGGGTCCCCCAGCCCTTTCATTCTACTGCTGCTACATTCATTCCTCTTTTAATTCCATCCAGTCACATCTCTCCAGGGTCACTGCTTTCCACTATCCGAAATGTAGAAACAGACAGTCTACCCTGGGACGTGGGTTCTAGCCTATGAATACTCTTTAGTCACTCCTAAAGCATGAATCAATAAATTGGTTACATTCCCTCTATTCGATATTTGTTCCTGTTAGTCTGTCTTAAGTAAGTTATTTCAGACCTGGTAGGAGATCTGGAGAGTGAGGAAATTTTTCCTCCCCTGCAATGCACTGTTCTTGTAGAGGACAGAATTTGGTTTCAGCACACACTGGGTGGCTCACAACTGCATAACTCCAGCTCAAGGGTCTGACAGCCTGCTCTGGCCTCCTCTGACACCCTTGCATACTTGTGCACTCATCCTTTCCCTGCATTTTACCACATACTCTCAACAGTCTTTTTCACTCTTTTCTCCTCCAGACCCATCGTATCCCCTTTCCTCCCCTCCTCCCCAAGGCTACAGAAAATAGAGTCATTCATAATCTTAAAATGTTTACTGATTAATATAAGAAATGAGAAGTAAAGCAATAAAGAAATAACACTGTTCACCCATGAACACTGTGGCATTCCTTCTTGAGGGGGAGAAAAAGACAAACAGCAAGTTTGTACCACAAAAGACGGGGTGAAGCCAAATGAGGCTATCAACATGCAGATTTCCACAGCTCCAGATGTGAGCTGTCAGTCATGATGAATACCACAGCAACCTGAGGAACTTGCTGCTACAAGAACTCATTCTAAAAGCATCTGCTTAATGAGAGCTGGAAACAAGCACTGTGCACCTCAACAACTCTCACGCTCTCAGACACTTGTTTCTCAACAAAGCTATACCAGATCTTCTCTTACCATAAAACTAAAAATTTTCACCAACTTTGTGGCACGAGTCTCAGGTCACAAATGACAGAAAGATCCCGATTGGGAAGCTTGAAATGTTCAGAAAAATTAATTAGGATTTGTCGTGCTGAAGAAAAAAAAAAACCTTTCACTGTGCTTGTCAAAAGCAGTCTGGCACATTGCTCTAGCACGCTGCAATCTGATGACTGGTAAGCCAATGTTTTATTTACATCTCTACAGCACTCCAGTGCTTCATTTGCATACACACATAAGAACTAAGTCCAACTCCAGGGTTCCAGAAGCTCTGGAGGAGCTTTCACTCAGGCTAAGGCTTTCTGAACTGTTTCTAAGCAAGGAGACAGCAGTGAGAACTGGGAGGGGAACTCTGAGGAGAAAAGCAGCCCGTTGCTCACAGCTGCAAACAAGCAGCACTCTGGCAACACTTCTCATTCTATTTTCAAACCATTAACTTAAGAGAATGCAAGCCTCTGTCTACACGTTAGCCCTACTGGAGCTTACTATATAAGTAGGCCTTACTCTCTTAAGAGTTCATCAGACTAGAGAACATGTTGATCATTCCTCATTTTCTAAAGGCTAAACCGAGAAACACTGAGGATAATTTGTTTTCCACGGCCACATAGCCAGCAACATGGAAGTCCAGATCCAATTCCTCACCCACTCTGCTACTCTCTTATTCTGTCCTGTGTTATTACACTGCATCACATAAAGCCAAAACTGTGTTAAGATGGGCACTATTTTTAAATAGTTTTTTTAACTCTCACTCCTATCACCAATATGACAAGTGACACAGCACAGATATTTCTGTCTCTAATTACTAATCTCCGCAGTTTTTCCAGTACTAACCTGAGCTAGAACTTCCTCATTTCAGAAATCCATGCAACAGTGAAACCACGCTAATAATCAAACACTGTGTGAATACACACCGAAAAGAACTTCATAGAATATACATAAAATGCTATGTCTAGTTATGGAAAGTAATGACTTGAAATAATCCAAGTTTATCTGTAGTCTGATGAACAAACTACAGAAAGTCTACATATTACAGCCACTGGAGAGCTCAAGAAAGCTGAAAGATGAAGTCACTGGAAACAGGAAATCCACTCCATTTGAGGGCATGCTGCTGAAGGAGGAAGCGTTACACGGAGCCATATGTGGAAATCGAATCTGCACAGATTCTCAGAGTGCTTTCCTCCATTCCCGAGGAAGCAAGCTTGTGTCATTCACAATGATAGCTCTAGCAACTAAAGGTTGATTTGGGGCTAACACTGTGTGTCTCCTGCACCCCTAACTAAGAAGGACTTCAACCATGGTGTAGGATCTGCAGTCAGTCAAAGTAAGGAGAGTAGATTGGATGGGCTCCCTCACACAGGCAGGCATTCCCACCGGAGGAGGGCTGAGACAGCGTAGCTGCACTTGACAAGTGAGCATCACATGCACACAGCAGTCAGTGCAACTGCAATCTTATTCCGCTGTCCCTCACACCACATCAGACTTTAGGAACTATTTCTGTTAATAAGTGGGTTCCATGTCAATCAAGGATCTCCTTTTCTCGTGTAAATCAAACCAGTGCCGTAGATGCTTTAGTGTGATCACTGCTTGTTCCCACTCTTTCATTGTTCTCAGATAACAGAGCTAGAAATTGGAAATTTTATACACAATAACCAGCTCACAGCAGGATATCCAAACAATGACCCTATGCAATCATTTATTCTTCAAACATTCAAAGGAACTTTGGCAAAAGTCATATAACATAAAATTAACCATTTAAAACTGAATAATTCAGTGGGAGTTAGCATATTCACAATATGGTATATAACCAATCTGGTTCTGAGACAGGGTCGTCATTCCACAGTAAAAGCCTACACCCATTCTACACTCTCCCTTAGCTCCTAGAAGCCATAGTTTCACATTCCATCTCCATAGATTTATGTATTGTAGACAGTTTAAAAATTAGAATCTCACAACACGCAGCCCTTTGTACCTAGATTCTTTTACTTAGCATGCTTAGAGTCATCTATGTTGTAGCAAATGTCAAATCAAAACTCCATTTCTTTTTATATTTATATAATCTCCATTGAATATCCATATCAATCTATTACAATCAGATAGGCATTTGAGCTGTTTTACATCTCAGCTAATGTGAATGTGCTGCTATTACTATGTGTCCATGTGTGTTTCAAGATCCTGGCTTCTTTTCTTCTAAGTATATATGCAGAGGTGAACTGTGGATGATATGGTAATTCTGCTTAATTTCTGAGGAATAATTGGGAACTGTTTTCTATAATCAAATAAGAACCTCTCTCTCTCTCTCTCTCTCTCTCTCTCTCTCTCTCTGTTGTGTGTGTGTGTGTGTGTGTGTGTATGTGTGTGGGGGGACTATGCTGATATGTGTGAAGATGCATGCATTAACAGGTACACATGCTAATGGAGACCAGAAGTAGAAGCTGGGCATTTTTTCCTGTACCTCACTCCACCATAGTTGCTAACAAATTGGCTAGATGGGCTAGCCAATGAACAACTAGGGATCTGCTATCTCCATGATGTCCCTTTATTTCCCAGCATTGGAGTTATAGATTCATGCCACCACTCTGGAATTTCTAATGTGGGTTCCTAGGGATGCAAACTCACATCACCCTGTTTGCACATCAGATACTTTACGAACTCAAACTCATGGGGATCCACCTGCCTCTGCCTCCCACAGCTGGGATTAAAGCATGCACGACCACTTGGTGAAATATTTTTTTACATGACATTTTCCAAAACTTTCAGATTTGAGTAATGTTCCCTTTGTAAATTTTTTTCTACTGATTCAGGTTGGCAACTCTACATAGAGATTCTTAGTATTTACTTTGTTCAACACAGAGTCATCAGGTGGATTTGATATACTGTGTACCCTAATAAACTTTGGGTCATAGAACAGAACAGCCACTAGATTAGACATAGAGGCTAGACAGTGGTGGCACACACCATTACTCCTATCACTCAGGAGGCAGAGATCTGTCTGGATCTCTGTGAGTTCAAGGCTACACTGGGAACAGAGCCAGGCATGGTGGCACACACCTTTAATGCCAGCACTTGAGATCTCATGTCTTTGCTTGGAAAGGACTCATGCCTTTAATCTCAAGAAGTGATGGCAGGAAGCAGAAAGGTATTTAAGGCATGAGGACAGGAACTAGAGGCTTTTAGCAGCAGTTCGACTAACCCTCAGAGGTGAGGACTCTAAGGTTTTCAGTCTGAGGATTTCCTGGAAGCAAGATTGGCTGAGGAGTTGGCGAAGTGAGGTTGCCTGTGGCTTGTTCTGTTTCTCTTATCTTTCAGCATTTACCCCAATATCTGGCTCTAGGTTTTGTATTAATAAAACCAATTAGCAATTCATGGTACACATACATACACACACAAGCATACATGAACACCACGCGCGCGCGCACACACACACACACACACACACACACACACACAAAACCACCACCACCACTGACCACCCACATACACACACCACCACCACCACCACCACACATACATAGCATATATACACACATAGACCACACACAGAGAATACCTTTCTTCCTTGCTCTATGACAGCTCTACTAGTATCCCATCACTCCCAGATTTTAATAAAAGGTTTATGACTCCATCACAAGCCCCATGATATATCTTTTTTTTTTCATTGTTATAACTTCTGCAGATCATCCTGCAAGCCTCAGGGACACATAACCTCAGCATTTCCCCAACTTTCAACTTTTAAATCCATTGCATAAGTATTCTCCTTCCTATTCCCCTGGTCCTATACCAAGGCTCTACCAAAATGGACACTGTGAGTTAATACTGACAATTTGATGAGCTCTGGTTACACCTGTGAAGGAGTTTCTAGGATTAACTGCAGTGGGAAGACCTGCCCTAAATGACCCAGAACTGAACAAAAAGGAGAAAGCAAGCTGAGGCACCTTCATCTCTCTCTGCCTCCCCTGCCATGGTGGACTCTATTCTTGAACTCTGAGCTCAGATAAACCCATGTGGTATTTTGAAAGAGAAGGGTTCCTATAGGTTTCATATGTCTGGTGGAACTGTTTAGAAAGGATTAGGAGGCGTGGCCTTTTTGGAGGAGGTCTGACACAGGTGTGTGTGTGGGGGGGGGGGGTGTTGAGTTTTCAAAAGACTTGTGACATTCCAGTTACCTTTCTTTGCCTCCTACTCTCCAATCAAGATGTGAACTTCTCAGCTCTTCCTACTGCCATGCCACTGATTCACCTCCACCATCAAGGACTCTAAACCCTCTGGAACCAAACACCCAATTAAATACTTTCTTTATAAGTTGCCTTAGTCATGTGTTATCACAGCAACAGAAAAGTAATTAGTATATTCTTCTTCCAGAAATTGCTTTTGGGGGCTGGAGAGATGACTCAGCAGGGAAAGAGCACTGGCTGCCTTTCCAGCAGGACCGGGGTTCAATCCCCAGCACCCACATGGCAGCTCACAACTGTCTGTGAACTCCAGTTCCAGGGACTCTGACACACTCACACCAATGTGCATTAAATAAATTATTTTTTAAAAAGGGTGGCTGGTAATTTAAGCCACACACAGCCAGACAATTGCTTTTGTCCATATTTTTTGGCAAGCAATTGAGAAAAACTAACTGGTAAACGACACTGACCTCCTAAACACAGCATAATTTCCCAAACACTCTAGAAAGACAAAAAGCACACACACTTACCTGAGACACATCCTCAGTGACAGTTCAAGGAGGTGAGCCCAGTAAAGCATGCACACACACTCTCAAGACTCGTTTAGTTTATTCTATGGATCCTCAAACATGTTTATATGTCTGATTTGTCATCCTCAACTTGACAGTACACATACCTAACAGCATGGTATCCATAAATCGCCCTAATAAAAACATCTGCAAAACGGTTTCCACAGAACGGGCCCTTGAAGTCCAGTATGTCTGAGTATCCTTGTCAGTCTCCAGCCATATATTATGACAAGGTTATTCATTTTAAAGGTTACCCATTTTTTCCCTTCAAGTGTCAAATATGACTACTGGGGCAGATGATAAAGAGTATTTTTGTAATCAGCACAGAGTTGATTGTATTTAAAGGTTAGTAGATTAAATCATCTCAGTAATTCTAAAACCTAGTCTGATAAGAAAATTAGGAGATGAATTTTCTTAGAAAAACAAATACCTTCCATTGCTATAATTCACTTCAACTACTGAAGCAAAAACTGTTTCATTCTTAGTTAAACCAAGTCAATACTCTTGTATATAATATAAACAATCTGGAAATGACACATAATCTATAAAAATGATTTATACAGCCTTATTTAGTTTAAATATGAATATACAAACTGCTATTTTAACATGTATTTGTTTAATTTCTAATTAGCTTCACTTCCATCCTGTATTTCCACATCTTTTCTCATTCAGTTAGCTTTAAATATATTCTTGCCAATTCTTCATGTTCTCATCAGCACAATTAAAAATTTTTATACAACATTGGTATGGGAGATGACTGACAATAATTTTATTCTTCTCAAACTGATTCCTTGCTGAGTCTGTAGGGTGGAAAATATGTTATAAGTGATTTAAAAGTTAAAATTTCTGAAATCCTATTTTTTAAATGAGTATCAAAAAAGAAAGAAAATGAGTATATAGTTGTCCTACCTTTAAAATGAGAAGTCCACATTGTGGGGAGATGTGTGTGGTGTGTGTGTGTGTGTGTGTGTGTGTATAGTCAAAGACATTTGGTAAAAAAAAAATGCTCTAGCTATTTCTTGAAAAGAAGTTGCATTTATAGCTGTAATTGTTGAAATTATATAAAACAACCATTTGTTCTTCAGAAACTGCTGAGATGTGGCCCTAAGATCACAGGGATCATTGCATACAAAGCAGAGATGCTAAGAGCAGAATCAGTGTTGACAAGTTTAAGCTCGAGCTTCTGAAAGACACTCAGTGCTAACCCAGTTCACAAAGGGAAGATAAAGACTAACAAAGACAACTGTAAGAGAAAATTGATTAAATCACCTTAAAAGAGGCTTTGGTGCAGTGAAATTCCTTAGTGTAGAAATTCCCCCATGGGAAATTGTACAAATGTCTAGTCTAAAGTGTACTAAAATCACAAACAGACACACTCACACTAAGGAAAATTGCTTTTTACTTATCAGGTCGAAAAAAACAAGGAAGGCTTGAAAACAGTTATTTCCAGGGAGAAAGTAAAGCAGGAAAGTGAAGATATAATAAAAGGACTATAATCAGAGATATGGGAAGAAGACAAACTGCATTAATTAATTTTCTTTAAGAAATAAGACCAGCTCACACTGAGATGAATTGTCTCATTTGCCAAGTGTCCCAAGTGGCAAAGTCAAACAAATAACTCTGTAATTCTTCATTAGTATTTCATCAAGTTTAACCATTTGCAGACTGCCACAATGGGGGGGGATTCCCCTACTCTGCTGAGAATTACAAGTAATCAACACTTTCATGTGCATTTTACAATACCTTTCTTTTTTGAAATAACCTAATGACAAATGGAAACTGTATAGAGCAAACCCAAGGATAAAAGCAAGAAGAGCCAATTCAGCAGGGAGGCCATGCTGTCCTGCAGACAGAGGAAATCCTCCCAAATCCACTGCGAACTGATTTACATTTTTTGACTCACCTAAGCCTAGGTCTCACTGATTTGCTTCACTGACTTGCTTCAAATCACAGTTTTCACATATGCACACAACTAAGAATGCACCAGAAGAACCACAGAGTGCCATGAGAGTGAAAATCAGAGCAATATTAACGTCACATTTGCCGAGTACCTGCCTTTTTCCTCACTACACACAATTTCCTTTGATAAAGGCCATATATCCAGCAATTCCTTACTTACATAGTTGAGGTTTACTATTAGTAATAAAAAATGTATACAGTAGACTTGGAAAGCCAATGACTCCTCAACATCAGCTGAGAAACTGTGAGGGTGCAGTCCTCACGTTGATGTACTTCTGTGACATAGCTAAGACCGCAAAAGAAGAGGAACTGTGAACATCAGGGTTTTACCTTCACTTAGTCCTAATGAGGGATATATGTGGGCTAGGGATCTAGATCGATGGTAGAGCAACTTAGCCAGGATGCCCAAGGCACTGAGTTGAATCCTCAAATACATCCCTCCAAAAGAAATAAACACATCTTAATCAAAGATTAAGTTTTATGATAGGCACTTTGGATTTTTCCAAAATGAAAAGAGTTTTATGAAAGTAAGAGAATTAATAAATTATCTTTGATTTTAAAAGTTGGTATTGAGCTGGAGAGATGGCTCAGAGGTTAAGAACACTGGCTGTTCTTCCAGAGGTCCTGAGTTCAATTCCTAGCACCCATGGTGGCTCACAAACCATCTGTAATGAGATCTGGCTCCCTCTTCTGGCCTGCAGGGATACATGCAAACAGAACACTGCATACATAATAATAAATAAATCTTTTATAAAAAAGTTGGGTATTATATCATCTTAAATATTTTTATCTGAGTATGTGCTATATACCTGTTGAAGGGTTCACAACACGCCCTCGGTCGGACGTGTTTGCATATGCCTGCAGACACTTCCACCTAGCCAGTTCCAGGTCAGGATAGCCATTTCCGGGTCAAGGCATCTCTCGTGACCAGGATCCGTGATGTTGCATGGCTATGTAGGGCAACGTAGCATGTGATATACACATATGTGTGGAGTAGTAACGTGGACCTGTGCACGCCCAGCCTTTAAAAGCCGGCGCCATGTTCCCCAGCTCCTTCTCCTCACACGTGTCTCCCACAGGTCTGCACACTCTCTGTCCTTTATCTCTAATAAAACTTTATTAGCGGATTCTGTCGTGTTTCTGTGACATTTCCTTGCAGGGTAAGGGCACAGCGCCGCAAATAACTAACACCTGTAATCTCAGAGTTAAAGAGATAGAGTGGGGGGAGGCAGTAGTCAAGGTCATCCTAAGGCTACCAAAGATCATGTCTCAAATTTTTTTTTTTCTTGGTTTTTCGAGACAGGGTTTCTCTGTGTAGCTTTAAAGCCTTTCCTGGAACTCACTCTGTAGTACAGGCTGGCCTTGAACTCACAGAGATCCACTGCCTCTGCTCCCGAGTGCTGGGATTAAAGGCATGCGCCACACTGCCCAGCTCAAATTTTTAAAAACGGAAGAAAAAAATTTGATTATGTTTACACTTACCACCCAGAGATAAAAGTGGCTAAGATTTGATAGAAATAAATATATAAACATATATCCTAGAACTCTTCGCATAAATACACTTACAGTTTATATATAAAAAATATTTAATTAATGTTTATCAAATAGGCTTAATGTGTATAATCCATGACCTCAGTACTCAGAAGCAGAGGTAGGAGGGTCAGGAGTACGAGGCCAGCCTGAGCTCCATGAGAATCTCTCAAACAATACCATTCTAAGCATATGCTGCTGCACAATAGCATCAAATCTTATGTGACGAACTATAAAGTTCATAATAAGCATTAATACTGAAGTAGCCTCCTGACCACATTTTAGGAATGATGCTTCAATAGTAAACATGCCTGCCTTCCTTGTTTTTTGTGTTCATACTTCTAGCTATGAATAAAACTGGATAACACAAAAAGACTCTGAGAGACCTGCTTACTTCAGACATAACACATCATCGTTGCCACTGGAAGACAGATAACGAACAGGATGTCACATATATAATGTGGTGCCACTCCATGTTATTGTGTTTTTCTGTTTTTGAGTAGGGTCTCCTTTTTCTAAGACTACTGTTTATGGTAGAAAAGTGAGAGTTTTCCCTTTACTATACAACTAGATATAGTAAGTACTGTTTAAGGGGTGGGGGCTTTTGTTCATTTGGATTTTGTTTATGTGAATTTTGGTTTGGGGATTTTTGTGGGGAGGATGGTGACTATTTTGAGTCAGAGCCTCATGTGGCTCAGGCTAGACTAAATCTCACTGGGTAGGCTCATTCTGATCCTCCTGTCCACATCTCCCAAGTACTGAGAATGCAAGCTTGTGTACTGTAGCTGAATGGCAGAGCTTTCAGTTTTCCTGTATTCTTGGCTTGTGAATAAAGAACAGCTCCCGGGCTTTTAAAGGAACAATGAGCTGAAAACAGAACAAGAGCATGAGAGAGCAACTCTGATGAACTAAGGAAGAAAGAGGCCTTTTCCCAAATTAAATAATGTCTGAAGTGTACCTAAGTAGTGACAGCTACATAGCATACTCCTGGCTTCTGAAAGACATCAGTATAAATCCTTTGGTTTCCTTGTTTGTTTTAGGGGAGGCCTCATGCAGCTGATAGTGGGCTTGAATTGCCTAAGCAGCAAAGGATGATTTGAACTCCTGATCCTCTTGCTTCTGTCTCCCAAGTGCTGATATCACAGGCATGAACCACCACATCTGGTTTTATGCCATGCTGGAGATCAAAACCGGGGCTCTCTGTACATTCTAGGCAAGTGCCCTACCAGCTGAGCCAAATTCCCAATCCTGTATTTTTCCTCTAAGATAGTCTGTCTATAACCTAGACAGGCCTAGAATTCCCAGGAATCCTTGCCTGGGTCTCCTAGGTTTTAAGATTATAGGCACAAATTACCATACCCAGCCTGTCTGCTTCTTTATTTTTTTTTTTTTGAAGTTTTAGCAGTTGCATGGGCCCAACACTATGACTTTTAAATATATATATAATATACATATAAATACATTAATTACCTCTCTCCAAAGAGTAAGATAGTTAAGTACTAAAAAAAAATTGTTCAATTTCTCTTAAATCCTTAAGAAGGTCTACAATTAAAAAAAAACAATTCCGGGCTGGAGAGATGGCTCAGAGGTTAAGAGCACTGACTGCTCTTCAGAGGTCCTGAGTTCAATTCCAGCAACTACATGGTGGTTCCCAGCCATCAATAATCAGATCTAGTGCCTCTTCTGGCATGCAAGCATACATGGAGGCAGAATGCTGTATACATAATAAATAAATAAATCTTAAAAAAAAAATTGTTTTTAAAAAAGAAAAACAACTCCAAGAAGACAGTCATCACGTTAACCTGAACAACTACCACAGTCTGTCTGTCTGGAAACCTGCACTCTAACATTTGCTGTGAGGATTTAGCACTTGTGCTGTAAGACCACTGGTGCCATCACCGTGCCGCAGGGTTTGCCGGTCTCTGGCATAGGACCTATGAACACACGGCAGCGGCAGCAGAGGCCTGCGATGGGTGCGGTTTCTACTTGATATGCACATTTGTTTTTATCTTTTAAATCGTGTATAATAGAGCGAGAACATGGCTAATTACATTAAAGGCTACAATATGCAGAAACCCAACACTTATAAGAGACAATTCCTTATCACAGTGATCATAATTTTCATTAGCAGGAACAATTCTCACTTATTAACAGGTTTCTGCACAGTCGCTGATAACCTGGGCTTCATAACGGGATATAAGAATAAGATAAAGATTCAGTTAACAATTACATGAATGAGATAAAATGAAGAAAAGTACAATCAGGTCAATCACTGGGGATACTACAATCTATGACTAGAATAAAAACATATCAGTCACCCATTAAATTTGTCTTTTTCTTTTGAAATGGCAAAATGGTACAAGCTTATTTCATAAAATTTTGGAGTCCAGAGGAATAATTCTTAGTGGTGTGAAATAATACACCAATGTCTATTTCCAGAGCTTTTGAAAAACTCATATAAAATAAACATTTATACAGCACCTATTTTAGGCCAAACCTGAAGACACACTTAAGCATTAAATGTACAAAAGTGACTGGTTACCGTTCACTATCAACGAATTCACTGTCAGTGTATTCAGTGTGCATAACCAAATGCCACCAATGCTAAGAAGATCTTCCAAATTGAGGAACTACATTAAAAGCTTTACAAATTCAACCCAAACTGTCTGACTCTGGGATCTGTTACTGACCATATGAAGACACAATATACATCTGCCTCTAAAAAGACCATAAAAATGTCTAAAAACCTAACATGGAATGTTGTCCAAAGGAAACAGATTAGCTGAGCAGAAGTAAAAGAAGTAAGAGGTGAGTAGTAGCAAGATTTAAAATGTCAGGAAAGTTAAATCATGGAGAGTGTGAAATACATGTTGCAGAAAATTAAAAATCTAGATAAATTAGGCTCATGCCGTATTGTGGGTTGGAAAAATTCATTATGGAAACAAAGGATCTGGAATAGGACAAAGTATGAAAAGAAGAAGAGCCTGTGAGATGGTCAGCAGGTGGAGGCACAGACCTTATCTTGATGCCCAGAGACTGCAAGATGGCAGGAGAGAATCTACACCCTCGAGTTGTCTACTGACTCCCACGGGCAAGCACACTGCGGCACCAACAGGCCTGCAAGCACACACACACACTGTGTACAAGTGACAATCGGAACTACTTGAAATTATTTGATAGGTCAATTTTATATTCCATGTTTTTATCCAAAAAAATGTTTTGAATGAATGAAAACAAAACATGTTGCCAGAAATGTGATACGGATGCAACATTCACTACCGCTGAAGTGTAAGATGAGTAGTTGATAAAGTATTGTTTGCCAGTTTTGTATTGAATCTAGTCCAATAGTTGTAATAATTCCTTCCTAGGCCTTTACCTATAAGAAATATTAAAATATGTATCTACAGAAATGTCAATGTTCATAGAACTTCATTCATAATCGCTGAAAAACACACATGGATTTGGTGTATAGCTCAACGGTAGACTATGAACTTATACTGTGTAAGGTCCTGGGTTTGACCCTCAGCACAAAATATCATAATATCAGCACAAAAATATCAGTAATATCAACAAAAACTAGACAGCTGCACATCCAAGTTGATGTGTAAATTAGTTAGGATATATTCACACAATGGAATAGCATTCAGTAATAAACTCAGCAAAGCACTGATATATGTGACCACTTATATCAATTTTTAAACACTATATAAAATATATATATTCTCTATTATTCAACTTATGGGAAATAAAAAACCTTAAATTTTTCTATGATGACAACAAAATCAGTGGTTGTAAAAAGAAAAAACAAACAAAAAAGAGGAAATATTTTTAAACAGATGATAATTGAGTACTACATATCAAAATATGTGGGATGGTACTTTAATGACCTTAAATACATACATATGAGAAAAAAGACTGAAAATTTTAAAATTCTAAGCAACTTTGTCAGGAAGAATAAATAGAAAATTAAATAAAGACAACAGAACTAAATAATATTTTTTTTAAAGTTATACAGATAATCTCCAAAGCAGAAGCTGACTCTCTAACATGTGCAATGAAATTTGTAACTTCCAGAAAAAAAGCACAATGGAAAAGACAAAGAACCTGAGTAAGAAGGGAAGAAATCACCACAGGCCTTGGAGACATAAAAGACACTGACTAGACCAAGGGTGCAGAGAGTTTGGCAGCATGCAGAACATCTGAGGGATGAGGGAGTTAATCAGCTACAATTAAAACAAAATACCAAAGATCAACAAAGATACGGAAGGACTGGAATTCTCATAAATCACTCATGGAAGTTCAAAACTGTACACAAGCAATTTGAACAAACTACACAAAGATCACAGCAGCATTATTCTTCACAACCAAAGCTTGGAAACTATTTAAGCAGCCATCAGTTACAGACAGTGCATTGCGGGACACAGAGCAAAATAACTGAACCGACTACTGCTACACACAGCACAGATCACTCCCACCAGAGCTAGAGAGCCAGAATACTCAGATGGCACAAAGAAATGATGAGTTCTGTTTTATTCATTTACTTACTCACTTACTTATTTATACAGTATCTCACATAGCCCAGAATGGCCACAAACTGGCAAGGTAGCCAAGGCCAGCTTCGATGGATTCCGTTTGTACTGGGCATCTCCCCAGCCCACCAAAAGAAAATTTCATGTAATTTTGAAGAAATCTCATTTGTTGCCCTAGATTTTTTTTAAAAAGAGAATAACATATTATAGAGTAGTTTCTTCCCACCTAAATTTGAAGACTGCCTACACGCATGTTAGTACAAACAGGTGAGACGGATAGATGACTCAGCTAGAAAAGGTGCTTGTTGTGAAGCCTGACAACCTGAGTTCAATACCCAGGCCCGCACAATGGAAGGAGAGAATGGACTCCAACAAGCTGTCTTCTTGATTGCTACATGTACACTGTGGTATAAAGGGCACCCACCATACATGGCATGTCGGTGCTCACATACAAATAAATTAATTCAAAACAAAATTTTAAAGTGTGTTTGTCTATATAAAGCATATAAATGTACATTTAAAAATCATGACATACACATATTCTCTTTTAATGAAATAGTGTTTTTAAATACTGTAAAGTTTTGAGTATTATAGTAGATTCTGCATTTGTGGAGTGTATGTGTGTGTGTGTGCGTGTCTGTGTGTCTGTGTGCCTACGTGTACCCTCCTCAGGTGGGTCTCACTGGGCCTGTTGCTCCAGACTGGACTAGCTAGGAGTACAAGCCTGCCACATGGTGCTGGAACAAACTCAATCTCAGCACCAACCATAGAGACCTGGAGGTCTGTATAGATGGGCAGTCATGTGGTTGGGTTTACAACCAATGAGAAGACAGAACAGAGAGTCTATATAAAGACAGACACAGAGGATGTAGGTCTCTTGGCTGAAGAGGACAGCAGCAGCAGTAAGAGTAAGGTTTTCAGCTCTTAGCTCTGACCTCTTGGGCTTTCATCTCTGCATTGGCTCTGTGTTTCTTATTTAACAAGGCGGTTACATCTACATCTGGTAGAAGGCAGAAAGATATGTAAGGCGTGAGGACCAGGAACTAGAAGCTTTAGCTGGTTAAGCTTTTAGACTTTGAGCAGTACAGTTCAGCTGAGAGGCATTCAGTCTGAGGAAACAAAATCACCTGAGAATTGGCCAGGTGAGGTAGCTGTGGCTTGTTCTCTCTCTGATCTTCCAGCATTTCACCCAATAACTGGCCTCATTTTTTTTTTTTTTTTTTTTTTTTTTGGTTTTTCGAGACATTTCTCTGTGTAGTTTTTACTTTTTTTTTTGCGGATTTTGTCTGGACAGGGTTTCTACTGTGTAGTGCCCGCCTGTTTCCTTGGAAAGACTCAGGCTAGGCCTCTGAAACTAGAGAGACCGCCTCGGCCTCCGAGTGCTGAAGATTAAGCTCGTAGTCGCACGTTCAACCAGCCTGCGGTTTTTTTTAATAATTCTAACTTTTTAAGATTCCTACTAGACTGGTTCCAGGTTTGCATGTGGCAGCACTGACACAGGCCATCTTCTCCCGCCTATCCTTCTACTGGGTATGCCTGAAAAGCCTACCCTTCTGGTATCTATCAATGCATTTTTTAAACCATACTTCATCTTTAAAACCTCTGGAGTTAATAAAATTTTCCAAATACAACAGAACATAATTTAACTGTTTTTTGATGATCTAGAAAAGAAGTTTTAACTTAGTCCAACAACCCTTTCACAGGGATGCATAAGACCATCAGAAACACAGATATTTACATTATATGATTCATAACAGGAAGATTACAGTTATATAAGTAACAATTAAATAATTTTATGGTTGGGGGTCACCAATGAGCAACTGTATTAAAGGGCCGCAGCTTGAGGAAGATTGAGAACCACTGGTCTAGTACAAAGTCTTGACAGTGCATCTGATAACAACCAGTTACGAGATAACAGTTGTCCACTTCTGCAGTGGAGCATTTCTCCATCCAGTACCGGTCTAATCCTCATTACCCCTGCACCTGAGAGTGAGCGGCCTGGAAAATGCCATCTGTTGATTTCAGAACCACAGAGCTCTCACTCACTGTGACGACACCACTGTAGGAGAAATGATATCTCCTTCTGAGGAAACAAAGAACCTATAAAGCAGCATTCCCAAGTTCTAAACATTCCACAAAGGTCTGACAGAGGCTGTCACCTCAGTAAGCTCATGGAAGTCTCCAATGTACACCAAAAAGTGAGATGAAAGAGGTCCTGCTGCCAGCCAAAGCTAAAAACAAGCACATCTTAGTTTGGTTGTGTGTAGCAGGACTCTAAAGCCTAAAGTCAGCCATGCTGCTATGGAGCATTTTAACAGATCTCTTTCATACTGTATCACATGGAGCAGTAGACATTGAATATTTGTTGAAGTTCTAAAACATATGTTTTGGGACTAGCTCCTACTAACTCATCAGATAACTCATCCTTTGTGATCCAAACACACTTGCCTAATTTCAACTCTAAACTCATCAATATCCTTTCTCCTCAGTATTGATCCAGCCCTACCCATCTACAGAACTCCCCCACACACTCTAGTTTCCTTCAAACCAGATGCAGTATTTCCTCAGGGAACTCCAGATATGCTGGGTCTTCCTCTTACACACCTCATCCCACATTGTACTCCTTGGCACTACTTACCACTGTTATAATAAATAATGAATTCTATGATTCATTACTTTAATATCTGGCTCTCCTTCATGATGTAAGTGCCATGTGACTATCCCCAGTGACTTTTACAATCAACTCAAAAGTAAAGTCTTTGACGAATAAATGAATTTGAAAATCATTATACAACTTAGTAGATAAACTAAAAAGTTACTTAACATCCTTAGACTTCAGTTTTCAAATCTATAAAATGAAGATAATAAAAACAGTCTCACTGAGTTGTTGAGAGTAACGGTAAAATTTCAAACTCTAAGATGGCATAAAAATATTTATTATTGTAAGAAGATATTTCCTATTTAATCTCTATCTTAGAGATATTAGCTAAAAACCTTTAAAATGCTACAAATTATCAAGACGATAACAATTTAAAGGCAGTCATTAGTTCCAGCTGGGAACAGCTCCGACGGTCTCTGAGCACGGGCACAAGCACCGCTGGCCGGCCGCACAACCGTCACCTCCTGTGAAAGCCCGCAAGGCCTCCCGCAACTCATGCTCCGGAGAGCAGCGTTTGCTATGCGCTGGTTCACGACGTACACCAGCAAAAGTGTGGATCAATAGTGAAAGATGGGGCTCTCCAATTCACTCACAACTTCACCTGAGTCAATAGATTCGTGAAAGTACCTACTGTGTTATACTTGCTACAGTCTTTGATCTTTAATACAAGTCTGGCTATAACAACACACATCTCCTTCCCTGTGTTCTGCTGTAACCTAATCCGTAGAACAGAATGATAATGTTCCTCAGTATAAAAACAAATGCACACCAAATTATTCACTTAAATCTTTCAGTATCTCTGATAACTTTAGAATCTCTGAATTCTTAAAATTCTTAAAATGCATAACAACTAAAAGGCAGATATATATAAGCATAATTATTAATCACATGAAATTTATACTCTGGATACTGTAGTCTTCAAAGGCATTCCTATGATAGTCTAGAGATAATTGTATATCATATGTATACACAGATAATCTCTATACAACCTTCATATACCTATGTGTTCAAACCTAACTCACTGTGTAGTATATATAGGGTTTACTTGTCCTTGTCTAGGAAATCTCTCTCAAAGCATGGCTGGTAGCTCTTTCAACCACATACCTCAGCCCTGAAGGACAGCAGCTCAGGACGATGGCCTCACTTGACAGTGCAAAAACCTAAAACTCAACATCTTTGTGCTGCCTAACTAACTCACCCTGAAAGTCATTCTAGAGTCATCCTATTCTTTTTTTTTTTAATTTTTTTTTTAATTTATTTATAATATATTTAGTTATTCTGTCTGCATGTATGCCTGTAGGCCAGAAGAGGGCGCCAAATCTCATTACAGATGGTTGTGAGCCATCATGTGGTTGCTGGGAATTGAACTCAGGACCTCTGGAAGAGCAGCAGCAGTGTCTTAACTGCTGACCATCTCTCCAGCCCGTCATCCATTCTTAACTCTCACATCTTTGTGCTGCCTAACTAACTCACCCTAAGAGTCAGGTTCTAGAGCCATCCATTCTGAAACTCTAAAGGAAGAACTCCTAGTTGAAAAACAAAACAAAATAAAAAACAAAAAACACAACCACCTTCCTTGTATAAGGTCATGGGAATGTAAATTAGCCCAAACAATATGGAGATCAGTATGAAGCCTCCTCAAAGAATTAAGAATCAGAAAAGAGGCTTCCATATAAAGTTCGTTTATGCCATTTCTGAAATTGTGTCAAACTTTTGATGATCAAGTTGCACTGAATCTGTAGATTGCTTTTAGGTGGATGGCCATTTTCTCCATGTAGTCATAGTCATAAATTTTTTCTAAAATTCAATTGCTTTATATACCTGATGTACCCATCAGTGTAGCATTAAAGCATAACATTTTAAATAACAGTAATAAGAATGATTAAAGCAACAATTATACTCTTTGATATATTAATGGATAGAACAAAGATCAGTAGTATGAGTCTCTGATACTAGAAACGACAATAAATTGGTGAGTAAGCTAAATAAATTAATCATTTCATCTGCTTCATGCCACACCACACTAGACTACTCTCCCGGTTTCCCTTTAACTGAGAAAATGGAAGACTCACTTGGTGTTCAAGTCATATCAACAGAAAGAACATACTAAATAAGGCTTTCCAAACAGACTGCCTCTAAGAGCCAACGAAAGGCTGGAAGCTGGAAAATTAAGAAGAAAAAACTTTGCAGGGTGTATCATACTTGGCAGCTACTGGTGATTGGATCAGACTCAGTACAGAACATTCTTGTCTTTCTTGTCTGTATTTTCACAGAAATGATTTTCCATTCCAGCACTTATATACATCTATGCATGGCAGTAGTAAGAGAGCATTCCCTGACTTTCAATACATATGGTGTGCATTCAATGACATCATTCACCACAACATTTGCCAAGTTTAACTCTTGTGCAGACCACCAAAAACACAGTTTCACAGTCCCTATGGGACTAAAAAGAGTAGTTCCTGCAGAATGGAGAGGTTATTAATGTTTCATCCATATAACCATACCCTCCCTATCCTCTCATAAATAAAACCTTTGTAATCTTATAATGTATCCAACTTTCATTAACCCTTCACTGTTTGAACACTCACTTGGTAGCTGTGTGCTATGGCAGGTGCTGTTTACTCTGTCTTTGTTGAAGAGATTACAGAGTGGATTTTATTATGAAGACAGATGGAAATTACTATGTGAACTGAAAATCATAATTCATATAATTGATAGTTTCATTAATGACTATGAAATAAGAATCAAAGCAGCTTTCTTCCAAAGAAAAGCTTTCACTAATGACCTGATTTTCTAATTTAAAGCTAAGTATCCTATTTACAAATTCTTTAGATAACTGTATAAGGGAGTCTATGATCCTTCAAGATAGTAAAAACCTTCATGATTCTTTTCAGTGAGTTATTAAACATGTACCAAATCTTATTTTATTTTTTAAGAAAGGATATTCCCATGTACTACAGATTGACCCCAAATTTATGGCAATTCCACTGTCTTAGCTTCCTGGTACTAGGATTACAAACATGTCACCACACATGGCTCTTAATTATTTTTAAATCAGTAAAAAATTGGAGTAAAAAGCAACATTACTCATATTAAATGATTTCGGTCCCTGACCCCATGTGTAAGTATAAGAAACTAAGTAAGAAGACACTGTTGAGAGATGCTTGGTGGGGGGGGGGGGGTCCTTCACATCACCATGTTTACTGAGGTACTTAAGCAAACAGCAGAGTTCTGCAGCACAAACCATTCAGGGTTTTAAGGTAAATGTCAAGAAACCTAATATTTGAGAAGTTCAAGGGAGCAGAGCACTCTCTGTGAAGCAGCAGCATGTCTTCATACAGCCATCCCACAGGAGGGGGGTCCTGTCTAATCACTGAAGTACATGGCACAGCCAGTCAACTCAAAAACAGTCAAATATTATAAGACAAAATTGTGGGGTTTTTTTTTGGGGGGGGGGCTTTTCCAAGACAGGGTATCACTATGTAGCCCAGGATGGCCTCGAAAGCACAGAGATCTGTCTAAGTTGGCCTCCCAAGTTCTGGGATTTAAATGTGGCCACTACATTCAGCTAAGACAAAATTCTTATACCTTTGCCTACTCAAGTTTTTTGAGACACGGTCTCAAACTTGTTACATTATCAAGACTGACTTTGAACTTTTGATTATCCTGTCTCTGTCTCCAAGTACTGGATCATAGATATGTGTGACCATGCCCAACTTACATCTTTAAAACTAAAATAGATGCCAGGCATGATGGTGCATGCCTTTCTTTAATCCCAGCACAGGCAGAGACCTGCAGATCTCAGTGTGTTTTAGGCCAGCCTGGTCTACAGTGTGAGTTCCACCAAGGCTACAAAGAGGGACCCTGTCTTGAAAAACAAAAAAAAAACTAAATAGATACTAATTTCCATTAAAAATGAATTTCAATGAGCTAAATAAAAAAAAATGATGATTTCATTAATCTTTTTAATGTAAATAGAAAATTAACATGATAAGACTATGAATCTCTGAGGCCTGAAATTTTCTAGTACACTGCAATGCTTCTTAAGAATTAAGCACTTCAGGTGCTTGGAGAGATTGCTCAGCATGTTAAAAACACCTACTGTAGCACCCACATAAGGAGGCTCACAGTCACCTGCATCTTCAGTTTCAAGGGATGGGACACCTTCTTCCATTTTCCATGAGCACTGTACACACAAGGTTCACATACTGATTAAACATACAAATAAAATAAGTATTTCTGGTAAGATGGCTCAGCAGGAAAAGATGTTCACTTCCAAGTCTGACAATCTAAATTCAATCTCAGGAACTCACATGGTGGAAATAGAGAACTGTACACAAGCTGTCCTCTGAGATTCATACTCATGCTGTGCCACAGGAGCACTTATATAGACAACACACCACACACACACACAACACACCACATACACACTCACACACAGTTTTTAGAAATTTTTTTAAAGAGTTAAGTACTTCAAAAACAAATTCTATCTAGAAATGTTAGACAAAATGGTTCTGAAAACAACAGTAGTTCAATTGTAAAATAGGTACCACATTCCAGGATAATATAATAGCTTCTAAATGTTGTGAGTAATACTCATCACCATAAAAATGATGAGCACAAGACTTAGTGCATATGTTATTTTACCAGGTATGTTTAAACATTCCACAATGTACTCTCTACCAAAACATTATGTTGTTCATCCAAAACAAAGAAATTCTCATTTGTCAATTGAAAATTAGTAACAATACAACCTATTTACTTACAAGAACACTTATAATCCTGTAGTGAATAAATAATATTCATTGCAACTCATTTTATACTTCAGGAACTTAGGCTCACAAACAAGTGTCACACCCAGGGTTGCAGTTATTAAGTGGCAGAGCTAGATGTTCCAGTCTGTCATGTGTATGTGTGCAAATACACATCAACGTTCACGTGGAAGGCAGAGGACAACCTGGATGTTAATCCTCCTCAGGCACCTTAAAAACCCTGTTTTAAAGTCAGGGTCTCTCACTGGGACCTGGTGCTCAATGGTGCTGCTAGCAAGTGAGTCTCAGAGATCTACTAGCTCTACCTCCCATCACCTGCATTACAAGAATGTGCCTCCATCCCAAATCTTTACATGAGTTCTGGGACTGAATTCAAATGCTCACACTTGCACAGTACTTTAAATGACTGAGCTATCTCATCACTCCATCAAACTACATCTTTCTGACTCTAAAACCTACCAGGTTTGCTCTAGATCAAACTGATCAAACTGACAGGCTTAAAGTACAAAGTACAAACCTTTAAGGACTACAGTAGCCCCTAGCCCACAAAGGATCCTTCAACACTATCACCATCCCAGTCAGATGCTGAAACCGAACACAGTACCAAATGATAAACACACAATCACACACCATTTACCTGTGAGCTGTGTCGAGACAGCAGCCAGTAGTGTATACAATGGTAGTCCCTTAAACAATAAAGGTGCTGAAAATTCCTACCACTTAGTGACATCACAGTCATCTTAACATTGCAGTGAAATGTACTATTTAAATGTTGTGGAGATGATGGTATAAGTGTGCTGGCTACCAGTCATATAAAAGTAAAGACCAAAACATGGTGTACAACATACAACACTTGAAAAACATAATAAACAATTGTTCTGCTTTACATGTTTACTATAATGTTGCTATCTTGCCATACACTTTCTAGACATAGAAAAGCTGATATGAAATGTACACAATGTTATGCCAGCATCCACCTCACCCATCTTCTGTTCACCACCTAACTTGTGTACAGTGATAGACCTGTGTAACATGTAGGCTTGTGTTAAGTATACTCCAGAATGCTCCTGCAAAACAGCATCATCTGATGACCCACTTCTCAGAGTACACCATGATCACAAAGTGATGTAAGACACATATGCTTATGATTAATTTATGAATGAGGTGCATTAAGACAACAACAGTGCTAGGCATGGTGGCACATGCTTTTCATCCTAGCATTCGGGAGACAGAGGTAATCAGATCTCTGAGTTAATGGCCAGCCTAGACTTCAGTGCGAGTTCCACAACAGCCGGGGCTACACAGAGAAACCCTATCTTGGGGGGAAAATTCAACAACAGTCACTACTAATAAAAGAGAACAATGACAACAATACAGTGAAGGATACTGTCAGCACTGCTGCTCCTGCACTGGGGTCGTCCTGACGTCAAGGCTGACTTAACACAAGCACTGCTGTAAAGCTCAGGGAGTGGAGCTAGCCAGCCAGTGCCCAGTGACAGCACGACTGACAGAGCGCCGAGTGGGAATACCCCACACCCAAGCACGCTATTCGCAACAGTGTACAGGTTACAGTCTTTGTCTCTGACATTTGCGTGTACTATTTTAGATCACAGTTAACTGAAAATAACAAAAACTGCAGGAAACAAAAGCACCGACAGGACAAACCGCTGCAATCAGACAGCAGAGGAGTCTGGCAGCCAAACTACAGTTTCTATAACTAATGCTAACTAACAGGGGAAAGCCACACTCTTCCAGAATTTTTTTAAAGGCAAAAGAATATAATTGTAGCCAGGCAGTGGTGGCACACACCTTTAATCCCAACACTTAGGAGGCAAAGGCAAGCAGATCTCTGATTTCAGGGCCAGCTAGGTCTACAGAGTGACTTCCCTGACAGCCAAGACTACACAGAAAAACCCTGTCTCAACAAACAAACAAACAAAAGAATACATTTGTAAACTAAGATAAAGACTGATCACAACGATCCAGTGAAATACATGCAACTCCAACTATCTACAAAACCACTCAACTCCCCATATACTGGACTCCCAAATCCATTACATTTCTAGCATTTGGTTATTCTGTATGTTGTCCAGCATTTGAAGACAATGGTCATCTAAAACCAGGACATAAAATTACCTTTTCAAAGATTAAAAATTGGTAAGCCCTGAACATGAAAACACTCAGGTATCAACAAGTGACTTAAAAGTTTCTTTCTAAACAGCCTTCTGTCGACCGTTGGCAAAGAAAAGCATCATTAAGGACATGGTCCTGGGACTCCAGAGCCCTGGAGCCCAAGGTTGGAAAACATAGGATATCTGGTTCAGTTCTCACCTTGCAGCTTTGAAAAACATCTTATCCAGGAAAAGTTGTGGATCTGGAGAAGTCAAGTCCTCTGCCTTCTTGCTCTTGACTACAAAAACTATTCTCAGCCCCTGCATTGCATATTCTCCTGCATCTCTCAATTCACCACCCTCTTAGAGCAATAAAAGTGAGTGCTCACCATTTTGAGTAGAGCTGAATCCATTCTTTCATTTTCCTCCAATAACTTATTTCTTACAATACCCAACACAATTAAAAATTCAAACAGACAAAAGTAAAGTCTCCACAAAAAAACAGTCCAATAGTGATGTCTGCCTCTACGTCTCCTGAAAAGAAAGGTGACAAGAGCTCTCTAGACAGACTATGGGGACAGGAAGAACAGTCAGGAAACTTGAAGGAGGTCCAGTGAACAAACCAGAGACAAGGCTGGCTCTGTTCACTCCTGTCAGCTCTTCAGCCTCAAGAGTGACCGTTCCCAACAGTCAGGGCAACATAAAGGCATATATCACAACTAGCTGAAACGCTTCCTAAGTTATTAAACTTCCTGAACACTTCCTAAACATTTATTAAAGGGCCTTTCTGACTATTTCTAGCTAGGACCTTCAGGGTAAAAATGGTTTCAACAATTTAATTCCTCAACATTGCTTTAATATCTCAAATAAAAACTCAAAGTGACTATTAAGCATTTTTCTCTTTCTGTTATTCATACTTTTTTCAAAAACTTATTATTAACAATGTAATTTTAAAGCCATTATGTTCAGCATTTTAACCAGAAACATTAAAATATTCTTCCCACTAGCTCACTCTAGCTTCAACATGGGAATTTCAAGTTTCCAAAGAGTTATGAATCTTTTATGGATTTCAGTGAACTGGGTATTTGCTGGCTTGCTCATACTAGGTCACAGATCTACAATCTCAGACCTAAGACCACAGGCCTAAGTTCACAGACCTGAGATCACAGATGTAAGATCTCAGACCTAAAATCACAAACATAAGATCAAAGGCAGTGGTGGTGCACAACTTTAATCCCAGTACTCGGGAGGCAGAGTCAGGCGGATCTCTGTGAGTTCGAAGCCAGCTTGGTCTACAGAGCAAGATCCAGGACAGACACCAAAACTACACAGAGAAACCCTGGGGGGGAGGGCATCACAGACCCAAGATCAGTGACATAAGAACACAGACCTGAGATCACAGACGCAAAATCACAGACCCAAGACCACATACCTTAGATTATGACTGACTTGAGATTGGGGGAATTAGTATGTAAAATGAAATAACTGAAAACACACAGAAACAAATGTATAGTGAAGTGACATGTCTATCAGAATTCACCTATCCATTAGGAAAGAAGTTTAAAGGTCTCTAACCACTGATGACTGACAGGCTTTAGTCAGCTGTGAACACTGCAGAACACAGTATGGGACTCAAGTCAGGTTCTTGTTCCTACAGTATTCAGTAATCAGCTGCAGACCTTGATCAAAGCCACCTCCACTTCATTAGCCATAAATTTCTAAAAAGCTCCCAAACTACCACTAAAGTCCTAAGAGAATATTTGTATTCTAAGACAGTTTAAGCACCCTTAGATAGCCAGTTTTCTAAGCAATGGCAGACAAAACAGTTGAAGGAAGGAGACAGGACAAGAATCAAAGCCCTGACAGCGGCCAGAGTGGGAACTGACAAAAGAGTTGACCAAAAACTTTACCAAGTCAGGTCCAGGAACCTCACAATGCATGGCTCATTAGAAACAGGAGAAATTCTTCCACTACAGAGAAATCCACGTCCTTGTTTCTCTTTCTGGCACTTCGGTTGTTCTTTGGTCATTTTGAGAAAGGAAGAAGAGCAGAGAAGACAAATGTAAAATTTATCCTTAAAACCAAGACTGTTTGTGAGCTTCATGCTCCTCTCTCAACAGACCAGAGAGTAAATGACAGCAAGGATTCTTGAGAGTATCTACAAGTCACAAGTTACTTCAGCGTGCTCAGACTTCAGAGCACACACGGAGTTAGAAGAGAAACAGATTCACACAAGAGGCAGTTTCCCTAGCTCCAAATGGTGCAGATTTTAAAAACCACTGTATATGACGTTATGTGACCTGGATTTGAGGTCTATCAGCAAAAGTAACAAAGGAAAGGCAGAAAAACAATTTATGATGTTTCCTTTCATCTACCAAACCACCTCACCAGCCCCCAAATTCAAGTCTTAATTGGAAAAGTAAAGAAGACAGCAGTGCTCATCTTCACAAAGATCAATGGACCAAAGGAATTAACTTCTGAGAAAGCAAGCTTCTTACTAACTTGTCCCAAATACACATCTAATAAATCTGTGAAGTTTGCTATATTGCCAAGGGTGACCTTGAACCTCTAGTCCTCTCATTTCCACCTTCCAGGTCCTTGGATTACAGCATTCACACAACTACTGGCTGTGGCCAAAGTCTTAGATTCAGGTTGGATGGAATGATTTGTGGCAAAAGAACTTTCCCATAAAAATATCCTGGTAAATTCACAAATTTCTTTTAAAACAGTTTACTGAAAGACACCAGAGAGAGCTGACTCAGGAGCTCTGTTTGCAGCAGTCAGAAGAGGGGGAGAACAGCAACAGGGTGGGTAGATGTCCTGCTACCCATCTTCACTGGACCCTTACTCCCACTCAGACATAAGGCTGCTCTGGAAAACATAAAAGCAAGCAATACTCTGACTGTCCCGTGGGGGTAATCAGACAGAATCAGAAATTTGAGGAGTCAAAAGCCCAGAAAGGAGGTAGAGAACCAAGCCTGATACTCACCCAGCTTTCCCCTCAAGACAGCTGCACAAACAAGACCAAAACAAGGACAACATAACAGACATGTTAATGTGGAAAGGGAAAGTCTCATGGGGTCCCAACCCTAGACAAGAACTGCAGGCAACTAATAACTACTGGAGAGGAAGGATCAGCCTCTCCAGGGTTGAGCCCCCTTGGTTATCCAATACAAAGGGGTCAGGCCTGAAACCATATATAACAAACAACAAAAACATACTTGGTAGGTTGCATTTGTACATTTGTGCATACACATGCACACAACAACGATTTTTAAAAAAGCTATCATTTTGAGAGTGGGACATGGGAAGTGTGTTGGACAGAGAGTGCCTGGGAGGGACTAGAGGAGAAAAGGAAAGAGGGAAAGTGATGTAATTGCACTTCAATTTAAAATGTATTAAAATACAACAAAAATATTATATGCCAAGTTATATAAGCAGTAAGGCTTTAAAAAGCATGAAAATGTTCTCAGCCACCCTAGGAGAATAGAATTTAGAGTTCAGAACTCATCAGGGCAAAAAGCTGAACATACTGAGTTCTCAATCAAAACTTGCACTGGATCCATCATCCCTAACTGGATTAGTAGCCACCCCCTCTGACCAGCCAAGGATAGGCAGAGATCCACATTTTTATAAAATTTCTCTTTATATCAAAATTCACTACATACGTCAACAACAGCAATAAAACCAACAAGAACCCGGGTAACTCAGAAAGCATGGCAAGGACAGAGACTTCCTGGAGCACAGCAACTTCTGTGCTCTGGAAAACTGCGGGGCTGTAGAGATGACGAGAAGCTAAAGCACAAAGACCAGATTTCAGAGCCCAGAACCATGCTGGCCACGTGGTACGCCTCTGCTTCCAGCTGGAGGGGTAGACTGGGGTCCCCACAACAAGCTCATTAGCAAGACAAGCAATATCTGGGTTTCTCTGCCTCCATGACTAAGGAGAAGAGCAATGAAGGACAACTCCTGACTTTAACTTCAGGCCTTACATGGACCTACATACATGCGAAACAGATATAAACATGAGCACCAAGCACACAAACACGGAGGGGGGAGCAGGAGGCCTGGAGAGATGAATCATCTAGTAAAGGCATCTGCAACCAAGCCTGACAATCTGAGTTCATCCCTGGGTCTACATATCAAAAGAAGAGAAGCAATTGCTGTATCTTGTCCTCTGACCTCCACACGTACACTCATACACAAAGTAAGTTAAAGTACAATTCTAAAAAGAGAAGAAAGAGAACGGAGTGGCTCAGTGAGATGAGGTGCTTGCCATGTGAGCTTTGAGACCTGTGTCTGACCCCCAGGACCTATATAAGGTGGGTGAGGGAAGTGACTCCTGCAAGTTGTCATTTACATGGGGGGCAGCATGTGGACCACACACACACAACAAGAAACAGAGAAAAAGAAAACACAACATTGAGAAAAAGATTGAGAACTGTAGCAGAGAACTAAAACACATTAAAACAGATATAATAGGACTGAGTAACTACTAAAACTGGAATACAAAAGATGACTAAATACCAGGATAGGCGCAAAGCTACATAGAGAAACCCTATCTCGAAAAACCAAAAAAAAAAAAAAATGACTAAATAGATTATTGATGAGGTAAAATGCGAACAACTGAAAAATAATGAAAAACAAAACAAACATTGAAAAAGGAATGAGGTACTAAGGGACGCCATCCACATGTGAGCGTGTGCAGGCATGTGCACACAGGCAATAAGCATGGGGGATGGGCACATGGCACAGCTCACCTGTGAGGACAGAGAACAACTCTCCAAGGACTAAATGCAGGTTGTCAGACTGGAGTGACAACAGCTTTTGCGCTGTTATCACTGTGTTTTCACAGCTGTATTACCCTTTGTCTAAAAAAAAGTCATAAACAGCACATAAAGCAGAAATATGGTATGTGTAATCACTGAGGTATCCAAGGGTCTTATCATAGGAGTTTATGACATTAATCTAAAAAATAAGCCGGGTGGTGGTGTCCAGGCGGTGGTGGCGCACGCCTTTAATCCCAGCACTTGGGAGGCAGAGGCAGGCAGATCTTTGCAAGTTCGAGGCCAGCCTGGTCTTCAAAGCGAGTTCTAGGAAAGGCACAAAGCTACATAGAGAAACCCTGTCTCAAAAAACCAAACAAACAAACAAACTGGATATGGTAACTCTACAACTGTCTCATCAACTCAAGAGATAGACAGGAAGTTCACGTGAACTCAGCTGTTAGAGGTCAGTCTGGGCAGTGTAGACCTCATTTCAATCAATAACTCTAATGATGCTTGGCAACCACCGCCCCCATCTAAACAGGAGAAATTAGAGACACTAGGGCCTTCCCAGACAGTTGGCAAGTTCCTGAGTTGGATCTTGGTGTTCCTGTTCCCTTTCAACTCCATGCTATTGGAACCCGAAGATCTGTGTATTTACTGTCACAACCACTACAGACCTCAAAAGGAGGGTTTTCTCCCCCGGGGCACAGTAGTAAAAGGATTATTTAGTGCTGATGCTGTTCTGGAATGATCATTCTTTTCAAAATGAGGCAAGGTAAGAGGTGACCAGACTCACTGTGCCCCAAGACAAGACTTTGAAAGTGCTTCATTCCTTCCTAACACAATTTTCCTTACCTACCTTTGCAGAACATCCTCTATAACCTTCCTTCCAGCTCTCCAAGGTTTTGTTTCTTTTTAATTTATTCTCTCATATATTACATCCTGACCACAGGTTCCCCTTCCTCCTCTCCTCCAATCTCCACTCTCCCCAGATCCATTCCTCCTCCATTTACCTTCAGAAAAGATCAGGCCTCCCAGAGATATCAACCAAACATATTATAACACGTTACAATAAAGACTAGGCACATACCCTCATATCAAGGCTGGACGAGGCAACCCAGTAGGAAGAAAAGGGTCCCAAAATCAGACAAAAGAGTCAGAGACAGACCCCACTCCCATTATTAGGAGTCACACAGGAAAACCAAGCTACACAACTATAATATATATGCAAAGGACCCAGGTCACACCCATACAGGCTCACTAATTATCAGTTCTCTGAGAGCCCCTATGAGCCCTGGTTGGTTGTTCTGAGCAGTTTCTGTGGTGTCCTTGACCCCTCTGTCTCCTACAATCCTTCCTCCCCTCTTCCACAGGATTCCCCAAGTGCCACCTGATACTTGGCTGTGGGTCTCTGCATCTGCTCCATCAGTTGCTAGCTGAAGCCTCTCTGATAATGGCTATGCTGGCTCCAGTCTATGAGTGTAAACAGAATATTTAGGAAATTTTTCTTGACTTTTTTCATTTCATTAGGAATCATTTCATTGACTTTTTTTTTTCCCAGTCATGTTTGGTTCTATCCTAAATCTCTGGGCTATCTAGCCTCTGGTTCCTGGCCATCCAAGAGTGTCAGGCATGGTCTCCCTCTACTGGAGTGGGTCTCAAGTTGTACCAATCATTGGTTGGTCATTCCACGAGTTCTGCAACACCTTAACCTCAGCACATCTTGCAGGCAGGATAAATATTAAGTCGAAGGTTTTGTGGCTGGGTTGTTGTCCCAATCCCTCCACTGGAATCATTGCCTAGTTACAGAAGATGGCTAGTTCAGGCTCCATATCCCCCGTTACTAGGAGTCTTCACTAGAGTCACCCTCATAGATTTCAGGGAGTTTCCCTTGCACTAAGTTTGTTCCTAACCCTGAACTGTCCCCCAATTCCAGTTGCTTCTCCCAGTATTCTCCCTGCATCATCCCCACCTGATCCCTCCTGTTCCTGTCCCCACCTGCTCCCAGTCCACTCATGAAATCTATTCCATTTTCCCTTCCCAGGGAGATCCTTGCATCTCCTTGAGCCTCTTAGCCTCTCTGAGTGAACTGTGGCATGATTATCCTTTACTTTATAGTTAATGTTTGTGAATATATATCATGATTGTCTTTCTGAGTCTGAGTTACCTCACTCAAGATGATTTTTCTTCTAGTTCCATCCACTTGTCTGCAAATTTCATGATGTCATTGTTTTTAACAGCTGAGTAATACTTCACTGTATAAATGCACCACATTTTCTTTACCCATTCTTCAGCTGAGCAACATCTAGGTCAAATGGGTTTTTATTGAAAAGGAAACACAATACCCTAAGGTAGTATTTCCACAATTGTGACCCTCTAGCAGCAAGCAGAGATGGAAGAAATAGAACCACATATTTGTGGGGGTCTGTCTGTAGTGCCAGCTGTGCTTCCTTAGAAATGGACCACCACTGTCTGTTATTAAGATCAACATCAACATGTGATAGATGCACAAGCTACAAAATTTACATGAACTATTAAGTTTATGAAAACATTTCCCAGTCATTGCAGTCAATGCTGGTCAAACTTCCCAACGGAAATAGTGAACTCTGTCTAAAGGAATACTTTTGTAGAAAAATTGAGAAGCATTTATGCAACAGACCCCAAATCCAGATCATTAATTTAAGTAAAGAGGGGCTGGAGAGATGGTTCAGTGGTTAAGAGTACTGACTGCTCTTCCAGAGGACCCAGGTTCAATTTCAGCACCCACATGGCAGCTCACAACTGTCTGTAATTCCAGTTCCAGGGGACCCGACATCCATGGCAAAACACCAACACACATAAAATAAAGATAAGTAAATTAAAAAAAAATAATTTAAGTAAAGAAGGAAGAAAAGATAATAGCTTTATTATCATCATGATCATCATCATCTTAATGAAAGTAGAAAATTTAAAGGGCAAGCTGACAAACACAGGAAATTATAAAGTGAAGACA
>NW_023505912.1:0-9412 GCF_004664715.2 Peromyscus leucopus | reverse complement strand
CCTTCCTTCCTTCCTTCCTCTCTTTCCCTTCTTTTCTTTTTTTCTTTCTTTCTATCTTACTTTCCTATTGTCTTCATGGCTGGCTGGTTGGCATCTGCCAGCTTCTGGCCTCAGGTGTATCTTTCTTCTTCATTCTTATCTCTCTTTCTCCTTCATTCTCTCCTCCTCTTTTTCTTTCTTTTTGAGCCTAGATTTCTCCTACTTATTCTCTCTACCCACCAGCCCCACCTATCCCTCTCCTGCCTAGCCATTGGCCATTCAGCTTTTTATTAGACCAATCAGGAGCCTTAGGCAGGCAAGGTAAAACAGCAACACATCTTTACATAGTTAAACACATGCAGCATAAACAAATGTAACACATTTTTACATAGTTAACAAAGGCAGCATGAACAAATGTAATACATCTTTGCCTAGTTAAATATTCCACAACAATGCTCCTTGTTACCTAGTCTCTCTGGGTCTGAGGATTGTAGCATAGTTAGTTATACTTTATTTTACAGTTAATATCCACTTATGAGTGAGTACATACCATGTTTGTCTTTCTAGGTCTGGGTTACCTCACTCAGGATTATTTTTTTTAGTTCCATCTGGTTGCCTTCAAATATCTTGGTGTTCTTGTTTTTTTTTACTGCTGAATAATACTCCATTGTGTATATGTGCCACATTTTCTTTATTCATTCCTTGGCTGAGGGACATATAGGTTGTTTCCAGGTTCTGGCTACTGCAAGTAAAGATGCTATGAACATAGTCGAGCAAGTATCTTGATATGATTGAGCTTCCTTTGGGTATATGTCCAGGAGTGGTATAGCTGGGTTTTGTGGTAGATTGATTTCCAGTTTTCTGAGAAACTGCTATACTGACTTCCATAGTGGCTGTAGAAATTTGCATTCCCACCAGCAATGGAGGAGTGTTCCCCTTACTCCATATTTTCTCCAGCATGAGCTATAGATTATGTTTATAATCTTGATCATTCTGACAGGTGTAAAATGGAATCTCAGAGTCATTTCATTTATTTATGCATTTATGTATGTATGTATTTATTTTTAGGATATAGAGTGTAGATTGTAGGTCTGGGTCCCACAGGGACAGATAACTTTTGACTAATTTTTTTTGTTTTTTCTTTGAACATTTAACTTCTTTATTGATTCTTTGGGAGTTTCATATCATGTACCCCAATTCTGCTCACATCCCAGTCCCTCCATATCCTCCCCTCACCCCTGTATTGTCCCCCAAAAGAAAAAGGCTTGGTTTAAGATCTTTGGTTTCTGGTACACCATCATTACTGGATCCTCACTAGAACTCTGGGATATCTCATGGCTGCCCAGATTCATTGAGATTCTATGGGTATTATTCCATAGGACCGGTCCTTTCATGAGCTCCAGCAGGTCCTTGATGGGGTAGATGTTAGGGTGGGCCAATCCATGGCCCTGCTGTGGGCAGGGTGATAGCTGAGCTGATCAGTCTAGGCCATTGGGGCCACCTGCCTCAGGCAAGAGGGTGGAGTCAGCTCCCCTATGCTCATATCCTCAGGATTAGTTCACTCTCACCTGTGGTGAGGGATGGGCCCATCTCTCCTAAGTGGAGGGGCCAGCTTTCCCATGAGGGTCAGGGCTATCTCGCTTTCTGTGAGAGGCAAGGCCAGCTTTCCCTGGGCCACAAAAGATTGGGTAGTAGTATAGGCCACTCAGGTCTGCATGGCCCCAGGTGCATCATTGCCCTTGGATGACAACCTGGACTCAGGTGGCTGACCTGGCCCTGGGCATCCTCACAGCCTTTGGTGGCAACAGGAGCCACATATGTCAACCCAGACCCTGCCCACTATGGTGCCACAGACCCAGACATGGCCCTCTGACATCATGGCCCTGAATGGTAGCACAGGTCACCCAGATCTGTGTGGGCACTGCTGCAGCATGTCCCCCAGACTCCAAAGAGGCCACAGGTTAAGGCCCAGATCCCAGGCCTCTGTGTGGGCTCTAGTGACAACCTGGGTCACAGACTTTAATATAGACCCCCAGCTGCAGCTGGACCATAAACCCAGACATGGCCCTAGGCAACAGCTCAACCTGGTTAACATCCTAGCTCCAGGTAGAAGCCCTAGCTACTCAGATCAGGATGGCTCTGGTAGCAGTGTGGCCCCCAGACACCAACAAGGCCACAGGTTGAAGCCCACACTCCAGGCTCCATGTGGCCTTTGGTGGCAACATGTGTCACAGACTTCAACACAGACCTTGGCTGTGGTAGGACCACAGACCCAGACATGCTCCTCAGCAGCAGCCCAGGTCTGGTTATTGTCATGGCCCTGCATGGTCATGAAGGCAACCCAGATTAGCATGGCCCCAGTGACAGTGTGGCCCCTGTACAACAACACACCCTCAGGTGGTGGCCCAGACCACTGGAATCAGCATGGCCCCTGATGGCAACAGGAGCCCCAGAAATCAACACAGACCCTGGCTTCAGTATGGCTACATTTCAGAGTTGTTTTGATTTGCATTTCCCTGATGCCTAAGGATGTTGAACATCTCCTTAAATATTTCTCTGCCATTTGAGATTCTTCTGTTGCAAATTCTCTGTTTAGATCTCTACCCCATTTTTTAATTGGATTATTTGGTTTGTTGATATCTAGTTTCTTTATATATTTTGGAAATCAATCCTCTGTTGGTTGTGGGGTTGGTGAAGATCTTTTCCCATTCTGTAGTCTGCTATTTTGTCCTATTGACAGTGTTCTTTACCTTACAGAAACTTTTCAATTTCATGAGGTCCCATTTATTAAGTGTTGATCTCAGTGTCTGTGCTACTGGTGTTCTAATCAGGAAATTGTCTCCTGTACAAATGCATCCAAGATTATTTCCCACTTTCTCTTCTATCAGGTTCAATGTATCTGGAATTATGTTGATGTCTTTGATCCACTTGGATCTGAGTTTTGTGCAGGGTGATAGATATGGATCTATTTGCATTCTTCTACATGTATACATCCAGTTAGACCAGCACCATTTGTTGAAGTTGCTTTCTTTTTTCCATTGTATAATTTTGGCTTCTTTGTTGAAAATCAAGTGTCCATATGTGTGTGGATTTACTTCTGGGTCTTCAATTCAATTCCATTGATCCACTTGTCTGTTTTTATGCCAATACCATGTGGTTTTTTATTACTATAGTTCTGTAGTAGAGCTTGAAATGAGGGGTAGTGACACCTCAAAGTTCTTTTATTGTACAGGATTGTTTTAGCTATCCTGTTTTTTTTTTCCATATAAAATTGAGTATTGTTCTTTTAAGGTCTGTAAAGAATTGTATTGGGATTTGGATGGGGATTGCATTGAATCTGTTGATTGTTTTTGGTAAGATGGTCATTTTTACTATGTTAATAAGCATGGGAGATCTTTCCATCTTCTGATATCTTCTTCAATTTATTTCTTCAAAGAGTTGAAGTTCTTATTATACAGGTCTTTCACTTGTTTGCTTAGCATTACCCAAGATATTTTATATCATTTGAGGCTATTGTAAAGGATGTTGATTCTCTGATTTCTTTCTCAGCCCATTTATCATTTGTATATAGGAGGACTACTGGTTTTTTTTTTTTGAATTAATCTTGTATCCAGCCACTTGACCAAAGGTGTTTATCAGCTGTAGGAGTTTCCTGGTAGAGTTTTTGGGGTTGCTTCTGTATACTATCATATCATCTGTGAATAATGATACCCCGACTTCTTCCTTTCTGATTTGTATCCCCTTGATCTCCTTTAGTTGTCTTATTGCTCTAGCTAACATTTCAAGTACTGTATTGAATAAATCTGGAAAGAGTGGACAGCCTTGTCTATCCCCTGATTTTACTGGAGTGGCTTGAGTTTCTCTGCATTTAATTGGCTTGATGTATGTTGCTTTTATTATGCTCAGCTATGTCCCTTGTACCCCTAATCTCTCAAGGATTTTTATCATGAGGGAGTGTTAGGTTTTGTCAAAGGCTTTTTGAGCATCTAATGAGATGGTTGTGTGGTTTTTTTCTTTCAGTTTGTTTATATGATAGATACATTGACAGATTTTTGTATGTTGACTCATCCCTGCATCCCTGGGATGATGCCTACTTGGTCATGGTGGATAATCTCTTTGGTGTGTTTTTGGATTCTGTTTGACATTATTTTATTGAGTATTTTTGCTTCAATGTTCATGAAGGAAATTGTTCTGTAATTCTCTTTCTTTGTTGAGTTTTTGTGTGATTTGGGTATCAGGGTGATTGTGGCCTCATAGGATTTGGCAATGTTACTTCTGTTTCTACTTTGTGAAATAATTTTAAGAGTATTAGTATTAGCTCTTTTTTGAATGTCTTGTAGAATTATGCATTAAAGCTGTCTGGTCATGAGCTTTTATTTGTTGGGAGACTTTTAATGACTGCTTTTATTTCTTTAGGGGTTATAGGTCTATTTAAGTTGTTTATCTGATCTTGATTTAACTTTGGTAAGTTGTATCTATCCAGAAGTTTGTCCACTTCTTTTAGATTTACAATTTTGTGGACTACAGGTTTATGAAGTATGGCCCAATGATTCTCTGGATTTCCTTGGAGTCTGTTGTTATTTACCCCTTTTTGTTTCTGATTTTGTTGATTTGGATATTGTCTATCTGCCTGTCTTTTTAGTTAGTTTAGATATCCATTTTGTTGATTTTCTCAAAGAACCCACTGTTTCAATGATTCTTTGTATCATTCCCTTTGTTTCTATTTCATTGATTTTAATCCTCAGTTTGATTATTTTCTGGCATCTATTCCTCCTGGGTGAGTCTACTTCTCTTAGTTCTAGAGCTTTCAGGTGTGCTGTTAAATTGCTAGTGCGGGATTTCTCCAAATTCTTTATGAAGGCACTTAGTGCTATCAAGTTTCCTCTTAGCACTGCTTTCATAGTGTCCCATAAGTTTGGGTATGTTGTGCACTCATTTTCATTGAATTATAGGAAGTCTTTCATTTCTTGCTTTATTCTTCCTTGACCCAGTGGTGACTCAGTGGAGAGTTGTTCAGTTTCCATGAGTTTGTAGGTTTTCTGAAATCCAGCTTTAATACTTTGTAGCATGAATTCTAATTGGTCTTAATGATAAAAACCCAGAGCCAGATATTGGGGTGGAAACTGAAAGATCTGAAAAGCAGAGCAGGCTGCCACTAGTTCTTACTTCTATGAAATCCTTAGCCAAAAAAGAGCTAAGCTTCTGTCTCCTCCTGCCTTATATTCCTCTCTTTACCCAGCCATATCACTTCCTGTCTCCACCTCCCTAGTACTGGGATCCAAAGGTGTGAGATCCAATGGTTGGGATCAAAGGTGTGTGCCATTACTACCTGGCTCTTTCTCTTTTAGACTGGATCAATCTTGTGAGTTCAAGGCCACTTGAACCCACTCTGCCTCTGCCTCCCACGTGCTGGGATTAAAGGAGTGTGCCACCACTGCCTGGCGTCTATGGATAACTAGTGGCTTAGCTCTGGACTCCGATCTTCAGGCAAGCTTTGTTTGTTAGATCACAAACAAAATAGCACCACAGTACATGGTTGTTTGACAAGAAACAGGGAGTTATTTCAGTTTTCTTATGTCTGTTGAGACTTGCTTTGTGACCAAGTATATGGCCAGTTTTGGAGAAGGTTCCATGCAGTGCTGAGAAGGTATAATCTTTTATGTTTGGGTAAAATGTTCTGTAGATATCTGTTAGGTCCATTTGAGTCTTAATGTCTGTTAGTTCCATTATTTCTGTTTAGTTTCTGTCTGGATGACCCGTCCATTGATGAAAGTGGGATATTAACGTCTCCCATTATTATTGTGTAGGGTTCTATATGTGATTTAAGCTTTAGTAATTTTTTTTTCTTTACAAATGTGGGTGCTCTTACATCTGGGGCATAGATATTCAGAATTGAGAGATCATCTTGGTGGATTTTTTTTTTGATTAATATGAAATGCTCTTCTTCATCTCTTTTGACTAATTTTGGTTGGAATCTATTTTGTTAGATATTAGAATAGCTATACCAGCTTGCTTGTTAAGTCCATTTGATTGGAAAATCTCTTTCCAATCCTTTACTCTGAGGTAATGTCTATCTTTGATATTAAGGTGTGTTTCTTGTATGTGGTAGAATGATGGATCCTATTTTCATATCCATTCTGTTAGCCTGTGTCTTTTTATTGGTGAATTGAGTCCATTGACATTGAAGGATATTAATGACCAATGACTGAATTCCTGTTTTCTTGCTGTTGTTCGTGTGTGTGTGTGTGTGTGTGTGTGTGTGTGTGTGTGTGTGTGTGTTTGTGCATGTGTGTGTGTTTCCCTTCTTTGGGTTTTGCTGGTGTGAGATTATTTATTGGCTGTGTTTTTTTAGGTGTAGTTAACTTTCTGGGGTTGGAGTTTCCTTCTAGTACCTTCTGTAGGGCTGGATTTGTGGATAGATACTATTTAAATTTCACTTTGTCATGAAATATCTTGTTCTCTCCATCTATGGTGATTGACAGTTTTGCTCGGTATAGTAATATGGGCTGATATCTGTGTTCTCTTAGAGTCTGCAAGACATCTGTCCAGGCCTTTCTGGATTTTAGGTTCTCTGTAGAGAAGTCAGGTGTGATTATAATAGGTCTGCCTTTATATGTTACTTGGCTTTTCTCCCTTGCTGCTTTTAATATTCTTTGTTTTGTATGTTTAGTGTTTTGATTATTATGTGATGGTAGGATTTTCTTTTATGATCCAATCTATTTGGTGTTCTGTAAGCTTCTTGTACCTTTATAGGGATGTCCTTCTTTAGGCTGAGAAAGTTTTCTTTTATGATTTTGTTAAATGTATTCTCTGGGTTTCTTCTTCTATTACTATTATTTATAGTGGTATTTGCTCCACCCATGGACCTTGGGCTATAGGGCCCAAAGGAGGCAGTGCTTCCTGCCATTGTATGTGACCTCTTATAAGGGAAGGGAGAAGTGCCTTCTCTCTGCTCCTGCCTGTGAGGTGGATTTGCTCCTGCTCAGATCAGAGGATGACTTTAGCTGTCTGCTCTGTTCTGTACTTGTGAGTGTATTTCCTCAATTTATATCTTAATAAATTCTGTTACCAATTTAATAGACTCATGTGTATATTGATTGTACTAAGTGGTGCCCACATGACAAAAAAGACCCCACACTCCCTGTAGCTCCTGCCTGCAGCCTCTGGCAGGTTCGCTCAGAGGCTTGTGCTTGCTGCAAGTCTGCCTCCTAGCATCCCTGAGGCCCTAGGTCCCAACCTCATGGATCTGAGTCCCACACATCCCCAATGGGGCTACTTGCATGACCAAACCCTAACACACATGGGAAGCTGCTGGTGAGTTTATCCACCCTGCAGAGCCCTCACAGCTCAAGCCCCCCAGTAAGGTCTTGACCCCTGCTCAGGTGACCAGCTGCATACAGCTGCCCTACAGGGAGCTTGTAGACCAGGTAGCTCATGTGGTATGTGAGTCAGTCACTCTCTGGCCAGGTAATTCACAAGGCAGTGGTTCTTGTAACCACTGCCAGAAGCAAGTGTGTTCTTCAGTGGATAGAGCACCAGAGAAAGGCACCCCTGTTAGGTGCCTTTCTAGTTCCGTGCTTGTAATGGCCAGATTGGGTCAGACCCCTGCCTGGTTAGAGACTATCAGCAGACTATTCCTTCACTTTTAAAACTGCTTGGTGTAGCTGCTGCCAACTCTATCTTTTGAAACCCACACTGCCACCACCATTTTTTTGTGTCTCCGCCACCATTCTGTGTGCAGCTGCTGTGGAGTACACACACACAGCCAGTCCCAAAGAGTGTCTGCAGCAGCTTATGTTGGAGAGGTTGTGGAGAAAGGGAAACACTCTTCCTCTGTTGGTGGGAATGCAAACTTGTACAGCCACTCTGGAAATCAGTATGGTGGTTTCTCAGAAAATTGGCAATAAGTCTTCCTCAAGACCCAGCTATACCACTCTTGGGCATATACCCAAGGAATGCTCAACCTTACCACAAGGACACATGCTCAACTATTTTCATATCAGCATTATTCGTAATAGCAAGGACCTGGAAACAACCTAGATGCCCCTCAACTGAAGAATGGATAAAGAAAATGTGGCACATATACACAATGGAGTACTACTCAGCAGTAAAAAACAGTGATAATCATGAAATTTGCAGGCAAATGGATGGAACTAGAAAATATCATCCTGAGTGAGGTAACCCAGACTCAGAAGGACAAACATAGTATGTATTCACTCATAAGTGGATACTAGATGTGAGGAAAGGGATGGCCAGACTTCAACCCGCAGCTCCAGAGAGGCTAGCTAACAGGGAAAGACCCTAGGAGGGACACATTGATGACCCAGCAAAGGAGAAGTGGGTGAGATCTACATGAGTGGACTGGGTGTGTGGGGGTTGGTGGAGGGTGAGGAGTGGGGATGAGAACATAGGGAAATGGGAGGGTCAAGCTGGAACTGGGACATAGTGGGAGAGCAGGGAGGAAGATACCATGATAGATGAGGACATCATGAGAATAGGAAGAGGCAGGGTGCTGGGGAGGCTCTTAGGAATCCACAAGGTTGACCCCACCTTGGTCTGCTGGCAGTGGTCTGGAGGGTGCCTGGTCTACTCTGGTGACCGGTCTAGTGAATAACCTAACTGTCATCATAGAGCCTTTGCCCAGTGACTGATGGAGGCAGATGCAGAGATCCACAGCTAGGCACCAGGCTGAGCTCTGGGAATCCAATTGATGAGAGAAGAGGGATTCTGTAGGCAGGGGATGCCGAGATCATGATGGGAAGATGTGCAGAGATGACCAGCCACAGTAGTGGAAGCTCATGAACTGTAGAGTAGTGGCTGTAGAGCCACCATGGGATGGACTAGGCCCTCTGGATATGGAGGATGGTTGTTTGGCTCGAACTGTCTGGGGGGCATCCAGGCAGGGGGATCAGGATCTGTCCCTGGTGCATGGCAGGCATTGGAATCTGGTGTTTGTGGTGTGATGCCTTGTGTAGACTTGATGCAGTAGGAAGGAATTTGGACCTGCCTAGGTTCAATGTGCCAGGCTCTGCTGACTCCCTATGGGAGACCTTGATTTGGAAGATGTGGGGCTGTAGGGTGGCTTGGGAGACAGGGCTGGGGGATGGGAGGAGGGAGGAAGGAAGATCTGTGGGTGGTATATAGAGTGAATAGAAAATTTCTTTAAAGAAAAATGAAGAGAGAGAGAGAGAGAGAGAGAGAGAGAGAGAGAGAGAGAGAGAGAATCTTCAGGTGTTCCAGGCAGCGCTTCTAATTGTTTGCTTGGTGTATTGCCTCATCTGTTGTAATCCTGGCAGCTCTGCCTAGTACTCACAGGTACCAGGTGGGGGTTGCCTGGGTGAGTGCATAATTCATAGGAGCCATTCAGGAAGCCTGAATCAGCTCACACCAGACCTGTTTTGGTGCCACACCTGTGACACCACTGTGTTCAAAG
>NW_023505911.1:0-30926 GCF_004664715.2 Peromyscus leucopus | reverse complement strand
CCACAGAGGTGCCTGAGCAGGAGAGGGGTACTGACACCCACATATCCCTGTAGGCAGAACAATTTGTAGACCTATACAAGGAGTTTGAGCCGACCCTGGTCAACAGCACTGTGTACATCATGGCCATGGCCATGCAGATGGCTACCTTCGCCATCAACTACAAGGTGAGGCCCCACATACCTACCCATTCCCACCTGGCCTAACCCCTGCTCAGCCCTCCCCAGGCAGCTGTCTCTTTTCACAACAGGCCCACCCTTCATGGAGAGTCTGCCTGAGAACAAGCCCTGGTGTGGAGTCTGGTAGTGTCACTGCTGGCCATCATTGGCTTGCTCCTTGGTTCCTCACCGACTTCAACAGCCAGTTTGGCCTCGTGGACATCCCTGTGGAGGTGAGTGGCCCTGAGCAATGGCCCCTGGCTCAGCCAGTCTGGCCCAGCCACTGGCCCAGCTCACCTGCCTCCTCCTTGACAGTTCAAGCTGGTCATTGGCCAGGTCCTGGCCCTGGACTTCTGCCTGGCACTCCTGGCTGACCGTGTCCTACAGTTCTTTTTTGGGACTCCGAAGCTGAAAGTGCCTTCCTGAGATGATGGTGCTGGTATCCACCACCTACCCTGGCTGCTGCTGGCAGGAGCACTGCCCCCCATGGCTTCAGGAGGAACACTGCTCCATCTCCACAGTGAGGCAGCCCGCCTTGCCCTGGGAAGACTGAGCTCGGACCCTTGTGGGCAACCACTGGCCAGGCTATGAAAGCAGTCCTGACTAGCGCCTTTGTAAATAAATTGGCGTCTGCAATTTTATGAAGCCTGCCTCCGCTTGTCTGTGCCACACAGGGCCCCTGGGAATTGGAGGGGCCAGGTGGTCACCAAAGGCCTGGCATCACCACAAGCCCAGGGAGGAGAGTGAGAATGACACACCTCTGGGCATTCAGCCTGGAGCTGGAGGCCTCGGTTTTCCAGTGTCGTGCCCATCGCCCGCTGTGCGGCTGTCCCCGCAGGCAGCCACCACTGGGTAGTCCCCTTACTTTGAAAGTGGGGGACTCCTGAGCCTGGGACAGTTCTTGGAGGTCCCAGTGCAAGGTGTTTGTGTTCCTGCCTGCCCTGAGAACAATTGACTGCGCTGGAAGGAACCGCCTCAAGAGCCTGGACCAACCAAATCTTTAATCCAGCTCTCAGCTGGCAGAGGCAGGGGATCTCCTGAGTTTGAGGCTAACCTGGTTTACACATGGAATTCAGGCCAGCCAGGCCAAATAGTGAGACACATCTTTCCGCCCCCTCGAAAAAAGGGAACCTGACCCATGAAAGCCACAGGGTGCTTGGGCAGGTTTTGCGGCACTCTTCATAACAGCAGTTCTTCACAGGGGCGCCTGATCTAAAAGCTGGCCGGGAGTTTGGTCTAGTCACTGGCGGGCAGGGTTCTGGGGCGGGAACCCAGGCTTGCTGGAAGGGAATACTGCCAGGCTTTGGGGTGATGCACAAATCTACCTAAGGGACTCCTGGTCCGCTGAGGCTCAGCCGTATACGGGGAGCCTGGATGAGCACTGGAAGCTGGTCAGAAGTCCGGCGGCGGCTTCCGGGAGGGGCGTGTCATCTTGGGGCGTGCAGAGGTGGGCGGAGCGATAGCACTGGGCCAGCGGAGGCAGGAAATCGGGCTGGTCCCGGGCGGCGCGCAGCCCCGTCCCTATCGGCTCTGCTGCGCGTTCACCACCCCACCCCCTGCCCCGGCCGCGCATGACGCTACGGAGACAGGTAGGGGGTGGGGACCGGGGCCTCCCTCCACCGCTCCTCAGCTCCTAACCCAGGGCCCCACCTTACCCATGAGCTACTGACAGCCGGGAAAGAAGTACTGGAACGGGAAGGCGTGGGAGGTCTGCGCACCTTGGGACCCCCACCCCCCGAAACACAGGAGACTCCAGCCCCCAGCCCTCCGATTGCCCTGCAGATCCGGCACCCCGGATGCCTGGGGAAGGGCCCAGGAAGGGGAAGTGGCCGCTTCTGCTTCTGATTACACGGTGGATGGGGCAGGGTGTCGCGGCCAGGATCCTTGCAGGGCGCCCCAGGGCATCAGGCTAGGGGGCGGCGCAGAATTGTGACTAGGTCTGGGTTATGTTTTCAGCTGTCTTTGTGTGTGTCGAGTGTCATTCATCCTGTCCCTCGTGGTTTCAGCCATACTCCAGTGTGTTTATGCCGCAGGCCTAAGTGTCTGTGCGTCCCACGTGCGTTTCCATCTGTCTACCCTGGGTCCATGTGGCTCCATTGTCAAGCCAGTCCTCTATTTCGGCATTCGTGTGTCAGCTGCATATGTCTTTCTTGTTTTGCTTATGTGTCCGTGCCTGTGTGGGTGTCTCTGTGACTGTAAGCAGCCGCTGCTCTGATTTTACCTGGGTCCATTTGTCTGGTCCAAAGTGACCCCACCAAAGCTCACTTGTCTCATCCCACACGAGTCTTAGGCTAAGACTCACTCAAGTCTCTTTTTCTCTCTCTCTCTTCACCTACTGCTTGAGAGTGGTTGAGGTGCATGCAGATTGCTTTGCCACCACTGTGGATGGAGGGAGACAGTGGTTGGCTCATGTTTTCTTACACTTCCCTCCCCCAGAGCTAACCCCAGCTCCGAGGGCAGAAAGAGGTACAGTGACATCTTCCAGAGCCTGGACAATCTCGAGATATCACTGGGGAACGTGTGAGTCTGAGCCTGTCACCAAATCTAGCTAAGCTCCCTATCTGCTGCCCACATCTGGACAACTGACTTCCACCTTCTGAGCTAAGATAGGACCCTTCCAAACACCTGTGCCTTCTGGCATTCTAGATACACAGGTGTTTGGGTATATCTCAAAAGTGGTCCGGAGACACACACACACACACACACACACACACACACACACACACAAAACCTCGTGATCCTTACAATGGTTGAAATAGCTATAATCCCACTCTGTGAACCCCTAAATTACCTAAGGCCCTTCAAGCCTTTCTCGTCCTGTTTTTAGGAAAAGACCTCACCTGGGGATGTGGCTAAGTGGTAGGTCAAGTGCATAACATCCTGCCTGTATCACAAAAGGGAAAAGGAGAGTTTAGGAGTTCAATTGATAAAATGCTTGTCTGGCATACACAAAGCCTGGTTTCCATCGATAGTACTGCACAACTGCACAAACCAACCAGGGTGGTGGTGCATCCATGTAATCCCACACTTTCGAAGTGGAGGTAGAGAATCGGGCGCGACACAGTGATTTGAAGGCCTGCCTGGATACGTGAGCTTCTGTCTCAGAACAAACAAGCCACAGCCTCACCTGCCTCCCTTAAATCCTCAGATCACACCTTCTAAATCACAGATCATATCAAAGACTGTATCTCCCTTTCTCCTTCAACTGTCCTAGCATCCCCAGAACTCTTCCCCAACAAAGGACAGTCTGGGCAGAAATGGCTTCCTCATATCCTCATACTCCTACTCCCCACCCCACCCCCAGGCTTTCGACCCCTGGCTGGAGACCTTGTACTCAGAGAAGACCTGGAGCCTGAGAAGACTGCCACAGTCACAGTGGTGAATGAGGAGGTAGGGACATGATCAGGGTCCTCAAAGAGGCCAGCCCCTGGGTTGCTTGCTCCGAATGCTGTCTCTAATCCTCTTACCCCAGAGCAGTGAAGCCAGCTGTTGAGTGATCCCTCCCAGAGGTCCTGGACCCCTCACAGGTAGGGGAGGATTTCAGACAAGGATGGGGGTGGGTAGAGGAGGTCATTCCTTCACCAAGCATCACAACCCTGTTCTGTGCCAAGTTCAGGGGACAGGGCAGAGCCCACAGTGCCCTGTCCTAAAGTATTCCCCAGTTTTGAGTAGAGAACCTGTAAATTATGGTACTGACTGATCCCAAAAAGGGATTTAGGGACCCATGAACGTGTGGAACATAGACCATGGGTCTGGTCTCGGAGTGCAGGGAAGGCTTCCTTCCACGGGAGGCCTGGGCTAAGGGGGTTCCCTGTGTGTCCCAGAGGAAGAACTAGATTTGCGACTCGTTCGGACCAAGGCGGTGTGGATGCTGCCCTGGAGTATGCCAAGACATGGAGCGATATGCAAGGAGCTGCTGGCCTGGACAGACAAGAGAGCCAGCTATGGTGAGGCTTCCTTCTGCTCAGCCCCCGATGGCAGGCAGGACCCAAACCTCAGCTGCCTCAGACTCAAGCCCCACCGTCTCCCCTTAGAGCTCGAGTTTGCTAAGAGTGTCATGATGATCGCTGAGCCGCCGCAAGGTGGCCATTCTCCAGCAGGTACCTACCCTACCAGAGCCCAGCCCCCACCCCTCAGGTCCTCCATCCCTCTCTGTTCAGTTCCTGAGCCAGCCCTGCACTCCACCCCCAGAGTCCAAATGCCACTCCAGTACATCTACACCTTGTTTCTGGAGCATGACCTCAGCCTGGGATCCCTGGCCGTGGAAAACGCTGGACCCAGCAGAAGAGAATTACCACCAGGTAAGCATATCCTCACACCACCACCACCCACCACCCCTGCAAGTGCCACTCAGGAGGAAGCTGGAGCCAGAATGCTCAGGATCTTGTCAAAGTTCCTACACTGAGATTCAAACCCAGATTCCTGTGAGACTGCACACAACACACACACACACACACACACACACACACACACACAACACACAACCAATGGTACTTTCATTGAGAGAAGGGATGATGTGAGGATACTAGGGAAATCTCTATCACCAGCAGAACTATAATCTCCAGCCCCAATTTTAAAAATTTTCAACTTAGAATGCAGTTTCATAGGGCATAGTGGTGCACACCCTTTAATCCTAGTACTTGAGAGGCAAAAGGTAGGTAGATCTCTGAGTTCCAGACCAGCCTGATCTACATAGTGAGTTCTAGGACAGCCTGAGCTACATGTGAGACTGTTTTGAACAAACAAAACAAAAAAGAAATACTGATTTCAAGCTTGGCACAGTGGTGCACACCTTTAATTTCAACAGTGGGAAAACTGAAGCAGGCAAGAATCGCTGAGATGGTGGCCAGCCAAGGCCTCATAGTAAGACCCATCTTTAAAAAAAAAAAAAATGGTTCAGGGCCAGTGAGGGCCAGTGTGATGTCTGAGAAGGTAAAGGCGCTTGCTGCTGAGGACTGAGTTCCATCTCTGAAACCCACATAGAGGTAGAAAGAGAGCTCAACTTCATGATGCTATCCTCTACCCTCCACACACATACCATGGCCTGTGTGCCCATGTACACACATCAGACACACATAATAACAATAAATAAATAAATAGGTTTTTTAAAAAGAAGGGCTGGAGATATAGCACAATGATAGAATTAGTTAACACATGCAAGGCCATGGTTCAAATCCCCAGTAGCAAACAAAAACAAAACAAAACAAAGAGGGAACCGTGAGGTGGTGCAGCAGGTGAGGATGCTTGCCACAAGCCTGGCAATGTAAGTCGGTCCTGGAGCCCATTTGGAGGAAGGAGAAACACCAACTCCCACAAACTGCCTTCTGACCTCACACATGCTGGCATGAATGTCACCCCACACATATGTAAACACAAAATAAATAAGTAAAAATTTCAAAGGCGCTGGAGAGATGCCTCAAAAGGTTAAGAGCACATACTGCTCTTGAAGAGGTACTGAGTTCCTAGCAGCCATGAGTCACAACCACCTGTAACTGCAACTCCCTGGGGATCTGATGCCTCTAGCCTCCATAAGCACCCACAGTCATGTGCACAAGCCTGCATGCATTCACACATTTTAAAATAATAAAATAAAATTTAAAATTTTAATTGAAAAGAAACACCAGTAGGGTGTCAGGATGTCTGTTGTCCCTGAAGAGGGATGATTACACACCTTTCTGCTCATGTACACGGGTAGGGCAGCCTGGTTGAAACAGCAGATTCAAGAACGGTTGGGGAGTGAGGTGTGGGTGGTGTGTCTAAGGTAGAGCCCATGCCGGGGGTGGGGGTGGGCAGGAAACAACGAATGGCGATACTGAAGCTGCCTCTCCACCCCATCCTCCACCCTGCAGCCTCTAGCAGCAAAAGGATGGAAATTGAAAAGTGGAGAAGGAATTCAAGGAGCAGTGGCTGAAGGAGCAGAAAAACGCATAGGTAAGGCCCTGCACCCGAGACTGGAGGCTCTGCGGACGCAGACAGCCTTATTAAGGTCCTCTTATTGCCTCCAAGAATGAGGCAGTGCAGGCTCTGCGGCGCGCCAGCTCCAGTACACTCAACGCAGAGAAGACCTGTGGGCACGTTCCCAGGGGTCCCCTGAGGACCCCGCTCCCAGGCGTCTCCCGGATCCAGCAAGCAGCAGGAGCGCAGACGCGTTCCCGAGAGGAGGCACAGGCCAAGGTGGAGGCCCTTACCCAGAGCCCCTAACATTGCTAACTTTCCTCTCCCAACTCCAGTCCTCTTAAGCCGTCTCTGCCTTGGTTTCCCCAGGCACAAGAGCGGAGGCTCTATACCAGGCCTGTGTTCGGGAGGCCAATGCGCGCCAGCAGGATCTGGAGACCACCAAGCAGCGGATAGTGTCACATGTACGCAAGCTGGTGTTGCAAGGAGACGAAGTGCTTAGGCGGGTAAGGTCCTCCCCACGGCCACCCTTGGTTCATTGCACTTGAGTAAATAAATACTCGTTCCTCTGCCCTAATCCATCTCTGAGGCCCCAGGACACCCATCATTAGTGCAGGCCCACACCCTGATGGCACCCCCTTACAGGCCTACCAGTGACAGACCCTGTTCTCGAACACTGGCTTGCTTATTGCCAAGTGTTAGGCCCACATGCCCAGCAATCCAGGTCCAGTCTTCTTTGATTGTGCATATCTCCATCCTTGCAGGTGACGATGGGCCTGTTTGAGCTGCGAGGGGCACAGGCAGAGCGAGGACCTCGCGCCTTCTCTGCTCTGGCTGAGTGCTGTGCGCCCTTTGAGCCGGCCAGCGCTACCAGGAGTTTGTGCGGGCACTGCAGCCTGGGCCCCGCACCCGCATCTCCTGCCTTCTGCTTCCAGGAGTTCACGCCTGTGGTGCACAGGTGGGCCAAGGCTGGGCCTGGAGTGAGCCAGAAGCCCAAAGCCGGGTTTAACATATGTATATAAATACTTTATGTTCACCTCTGATGCCTTCTCTTGCTCCCTTCCACCCCGGCTGAATCCTTACTCTCCCAACTAGTCCCCAGTTCTTTAATGTCTTCAGGATTTTTGTTTTGTTTTTGTTTGAGACAGGGTTTGTCCACATAGCCCCGGCTGCCTGGAACTCCTCTGTAGACCATGTTGGCCTCCAACTCACAGAGATCCACCTGCCTCTGCTCCGAGTGCCGGGATTAAAGGCGTGCGCCACTATTGGCAGGCCCTGGGATATTTTGGAAACAGGGTCTCTCTATGTAGCTCTTGCTGTCCTGGAACTCACTTAGTGTCTTTTTATTTATAGAATTATTTCTATTTAGATGTATGTGTACATGCCACCTGTGTGCAGGTACCCTTAGAGACCAGAAGAGGGCATCAGAGCCTGTGGAGCTGGACTTAGGGCAGTTGTGAGCCACATATGTGGTGCTGGAACTGAGCTTGGGCTCTGGAACAGCAGTCAAACACTCACAGCCCCTGGGCCACCTCTCCAGCCCCCTCCTGTGCTGTTTGCTCTGAAATGGGTCCCTGGTTTTCTTTAGGGTACTTACAGGGTCGTGGGGCACTTTGGATGAATTACCCAGTCTTCGGGTGGTGGGCTAAGATGGCCTTGGACACCAGAGCTTGCAAACCTTTGGAGTTGGGACCCAGATGATATGCCCACTTGCTGTCACCCAGGCCATCTTCCTGGGACCAAGCCCTCAAATCTCTCTCTCCCAGTTCCCTCAGGACACAAAAAAGAAGCTTTCAGGCCCCCACATGCAAGGCTGGAGGAGGGTTCCTCTGAGCCTGGCCCTTGGACGATACCAGCAGCCAGGGTAAGTTCATGGGGGCCTGGTGGTATAAGGCCTGAACTTGGCCAGCCTGACTGACCTATTCTCACCCAGGGATGCCAGGCCCACTCCAGGCAGTGATGTGGACAGTGTAGGTGGTGGTCATGAATCCCAGTCTCTGGATTCCCCTACTTCCAGCCCAGGTGAATGTTCCAGCTCCTAGCTAAGAACTAACCTTTCATCTCCACTCTACCTTTTGGCCTCTGATCTGCCCCATACTCCTGGTCCTCGAGTGCTGGCCACTGTCTTGGTGGAAGTTTCCTCTAGCCACCAGACAAGGCCTGACCCGTTCCTGGACTTAGCTCTTGTCTCTGACCCTTTCTCTCAAGGATATCTCTGGGTGTTTTTGGAAGCCCTAAAACCAAACCTGCCTCCTTAGACCTAGCCTGCCCCATGACCACCATAATGATCCTACTCTGTGCCCCTGACCCCAGTGCTGGCGCTCGGAGGCTTGTGAAGGCGTCATCTACAGGCACTGAGTCCTCCGATGACTTTGAGGAGCGAGACCCTGGTAAGGCTCAACATATGTGGGCAGGTGGATTCACAGGGACAAGTGGGTGCCTCTGACAGCCCTGACCTCCCTCTTGCAGATCTGGGGGATGGGATGGAGAACGGACTAGGCAGCCCCTTCAGGAAGTGGACACTGTCCACAGCCGCTCAGACCCACCGGCTACGGCGGCTGCGTGGCCCAGCCAAGTGCAGAGAATGTGAAGCCTTCATGGTCAGCGGGACAGAGTGTGAAGAGGTGTGGCCTGCACTGGAGACCTGATGACCTCTGCTGACTTTCACCAAACTGACCCAGATCCCTGCAGCCCTTTTGCTCTAGGGCCTACCTTTGTCTGATGACCTCTCCCAATCTTGATGTTTGTTTATTTATCGTGTGTGTGTGTGTGTGTGTGTGTGTGTGTGTGTGTGTGTGTGTAGGGCCACGGTCTGTGTGTGAGTGTTAGAGGATAATAAAGAAGTCTCCTCCTGCATATGAGTCCTGGGGATCGTCGTCAGGCTTGGCTGCAAGTACCTTTTAACTGCTGAACCATCTCACTGGTCAGGTCTAACATCTCTTAGCACGCTCCGCTCCCTGGCTTTCTTGATGATCTTCTCATCCCTGCTGACCTGATGACCTTCTTGACCCCAGCTTACTCCTAACCCTGTGACCTTGCCCCCAGTGCCTTTTGACCTGTCACAAGCGCTGCCTGGAGACCCTCCTCATCCTCTGTGGACATCGGCGGCTTCCAGCCCGGATGCCTCTCTTTGGGGTTGACTTCCTACAACTCCCAGAGATTTCCCTGAGGAGGTGCCCTTTGTGATTACCCGATGCATAGCTGAGATAGAGCACCGTGCCCTGGGCCTACAGGTAGGCGCCATCTTCATTCTGGATTGTCACCATGAGTGATCTGTGCCCACTGATGGCCAGATCACAAACGAGGTGTCCTTTACTCCACAGGGTATCTATCGGGTCAGCGGGTCCCGAGTGCGTGTGGAACGGCTCTGCCAGGCCTTCGAGAACGGCCGAGCACTGGTTGAACTGTCCGGAAACTCTCCTCACGATATCACCAGTGTCCTCAAGCGATTTCTTCAGGAGGTAGGTGGCTCCAGGCCTGAGGTGGTGGGCAGGAGCCATGCAGCCTCTGGCTCAGGACCCTCATCAGCCCACCCACACTCCTGTCCCCACCAGCTCACTGACCCCGTGGTCCCCTTCCACTTCTACGACGCCTTCATCTCTCTGGCAAAGACCCTGCATGCAGACCCTGGGGACAGCCCTGGGACCCCCAGCCCCAGCCCTGAGGTTATCCGCTCGCTGAAGACCCTCCTGGGGCGGCTGCCCGACTCTAACTACAACACCCTGCGGCACCTGGTGGCCCATCTGTTCAGGTGTGCATGGGTCCCTAAGCTTTGAATCATGGCCCTTTCCCTAGACACATAACTGCTTACCTGTGTGGCTCATATTAACCTCTAACCTTTAATATTTCTTCTGAGCTCAGAACCCTGTATACCCACACCTAACCCTGATACTATCCATGTGAACTAACTAGTCTCAAACAGTGACCAAAGACTACTTCCTGTGGCCTGGCCAAGTCACCAGGCTAGCCCACAGGTCCTACCCTTCTCCTCCAACTCCCTGCTTGACCCTTCTCCCCACACCATCCTCAGGGTGGCAGCTCGGTTTGAAGAAAACAAGATGTCTGCCAACAACTTGGGGATTGTGTTTGGGCCTACGCTGCTGCGGCCACCAGATGGACCCAGGGCCCCCAGTGCCAGTCCCATGGCCTGTCTGCTGGACTCCAGTCACCAGGCTCAGCTTGTTGAGTTCCTCGTTGTGCACTATGAGCAGATCTTTGGAATGGATGAGCTCCCTCTGGCCTCTGAGCCCCTGACCAAGACCCTGGCCTGGCTCTTGCGCCCCTCGAACCCAGTCCCCAGCACCCAGCCCCACTTGCCCAAGACCCACAGCCCCTGACCATAGCCTCAGACTGCAGCCCAGACCCCAAACACCACAGTGCCCTGGAGCAGTGTCCCGAGGTCACGCCTCCTGAGGTAGGATGTGGGAAGGGCCTTGTCTGTGCTTAACTCCTTTTCTTCTGCACAACTGGATACTGAATCCAGGCCTGGTGTGTGTTAGGTGTGTGCTTACCACTGAGTCACACGCCCAGCTCTCTTTACTTTTATTTCTTTTGCATTTTTAAAAGCATCTATTTGGAGAGGGGGGGGGAGAGAGGGAGAATGTAGGCACACACAAGTCATGGCATGAGCATGAAGGCCAGAGGACGCCTGTCCTCTTCTACCACGTGGGTCCTGGGGATGGAACTTAGGTTCTTAAACTGATAGCAAGTACCTTTAACCATTGAAACACCTCCCTAGCCCAAATTTCTTTTATTACATTTTATTTATTTATTGTGGAGGTGGGGGGTCTCATGGAAGTCAGAGAAAACTTAGGAGAGTCAGTTCTCTTCTAGCATGTAGGTCCTGGAAATCGGAATTGCCAAGCTTGGTGGCAGATGCCTTTACCTACTCAACCTCCTTTAGTTTGTCAGATTAGCCTTGAACTCATGCTGCAAGCCAAGGTGACCTTGAGTTTAATTACACACTTGCCTTTTTTTTTTTTTTAATGTGCATTGGTGTTTTTGCCTGCATGTATGTCTGTGAGGGTGTCAGATCCCCTGGAACTGGAGTTATAGACAGTTGTGAGCTGCCATGTGGTTGCTGGGAATTGAACTCGGGTCCTCTGGAAATGCTCTTAACTACTGAGCCATCTCTCCAGCCCTAACACACTTGCCTTTTTATTTATATTGTTTTATTTGATTTTGAGGTAGGGTCTTATTAGGCTGGGTCATGGTGGCACGCACCTTTAATCCCAGCATTTGGCGGACAATCTCTGAGTTCAAGGCCAGCCTGGTCTACAGAGTGAGTTTCCAGGACAGCCAGGAAAGAGAGAGAAGAGGAAGGAAGGAAAGAAGGAAGGAAGGGAGGGAGGGAGGAGGGAGGGAGGGAGGGAGGGAGGGAGGGAGGGAGGGAGGGAGGAAGGGAGGGAGGGAGAGAGGGAGGGAGGGAGGAAGGAAGGAAACTACTTATTGACTTAGTGTGTAGAGGTCAGAGGACCAGTTTCAGAGCCAGCCTCTTTCCCGCCTCGTTTCTGCAGTGCTGTATACTTCAGGCTGACCAGCGGGTGCCTCCCATCTCACCAGGGAAGAACTGGGGTTATGGGTGTTCACCCCCAATCCAGCTTTTTTAAAAGACGGATTTTTGTGTTTAGTGGGAGGGGCACGCGGGCGTAGGTCAGAAGAAGACTTGCAGGAACCAGTTCTTCCCTTCTACCAAGCAGGGTCTGGAGATCGAACTCACCATCAGGTCTGGTGGCGGTTACCTTCACCCAGAGCCTCCCCGCCAGTCCTGTGTCGGTGTTTGGCTTTGTGGTTGTTGACCAGGAGGGCTCAGTTAGTGCTTTTGCCCACTGACCCATTTCACCTCCCCCTTTAAAATTTCTTCCTCTCACTCCAGTCTGACTCGTACCAGCCGCAGAGGTAAACGAGGGTAGTAGACCAAATGGCTGGGCCAGCTCTGCTGTCCAGCTCACTCAGTACCAGCCATTTCAGATCTGTCAGTGAAATAGATAGGTATTCAAAGACCTCCTCGTGGTGTCTGATCCAAGAGGAAAAAGACCAAAAATAAATATGCAACGTTACATGGTCCTGTGCAGAAAAGAGGATGGAATAAGGGATGCCCAAGGTGAGGTCTAGAGGACTTTGTAGCAGGGAATATACTATGGGCAAGTCTTATGGAAAGGTGCATTTGAGCAAAGACTAGCGTGGCATGGGGGTGGAAAGAGGCATGGGAAAATCTGGGGAAGGGTGTACCAGGCAGTGGGAACAGCGGGTGCAAAGGCCTGGGGGTGGGAGCATGCATGCTGTGTGCAGTCCTGTACTGTAATGAGTAGGGAGACAGGAAGGAAGCAAGGACCAGGCTGCAAATGAATCTCAGTGGCAAACTGCTCGTCTCTTGTGTGTGCGGTTTGGGGTTTGGTTCCTAGCACTGGAAAAGAAGGTTAGCCAGATGGCTCTGCTAGCTGCCATTAGCACTAGAGTGTGAGCAACAGATGAGCACTGGCTGTGTACAGACAGTGTGTATTGAGACAAGGTCACCCACTGAACTTGCAGCGAACTATTTCAGCAGGGCTGGCACGCCCATGAGCTCCCAGGACCCCTGCCTCCACCCATACAATAGTAGTTACAAGCACTCCCAGCCATGTTGACCTTTTACAAGGACTGGTTCAGACTTGCGTCTCCACGCTTGCACAGCAAACCCTCCGATCCGCTGAGCCACCCCCACAGACCCCGAAACGGGGTTACTGTGGGGGTCACATTCTGGGTTTCTTCCTTCAGACTGCAACTCTGCAGAGGGAGCAGAAGGAGGAGAAGGAGGTGGAAAGCACCAGAGATGGGGCAGGGGAAGGTGAGTGTCGGAGGGGGGGGGGCTCTCTCTTTGCCCCAGGGTTGCTTGGCTGACAGGTCACTCCTGGGGGTACCTTGTGAGAACTTGGGGATGCTTAGCATTCATCACTCCACAGCGTCCACCCACAACCCTGAGGACTTGCTCCTGGGAACACAATCGCGGGGCCACTTCAGTCGCCAGCCAGTGAAGTATTCCCGGGGAGGTGTACGACCAGTCACTCATCAACTGTCCAGCTTGGCTCTGGTGGCTTCCAAGCTGTGTGAGGAGACTCCTGTCACTGTCTCAACAGTGCACAGAGGTAGTTTGAGGGGACGAAGCCTGGGCCCTGCTGCTGCCTCCCCTGAAGGCAGCCCCCTGCGCCGGAACCCTCTGCCTAAGCACTTTGAGATCACCCAGGAGACGGCCCGGCTGCTCTCCAAGCTGGACAGTGAGTCTGTGTCCAGGACCTCTTGTTGTGCTGATGCTGAGCCTGAGGAATCTGAGGAGCATCTCTGATCACCCACCATCCTGTGGGACCCAGGACTGAGTTGATGGCACTATATCTACCTACCTGCCCTACCTGGTGACCAAACCAAGTCAGTGGGGTGTGGGGAGAGACGAGGTTACCAGAGTTGAGTAAGGAAGACCACCCATCTTGGGGAAATCCTAAAACACTTGGTTGCTGTCTCAACATCGCCCTGCCAGAAGAGGTTAAAACAGCAAGGCGACACAGGTGCACAGGTGATTCCAGATCAATACTCAATGGTCAATACAGGTCCAAAGGTCCTTGGGGTCTACTCCAGTCTCTGACCTCTGAGACAGATGTCTGACTGCTTTGATCATCATGGCTCCTGGCCCTGCTGCCTCCTTGACAGATTCCAAGTGAGTGGGTGGGTGTGGTTCAGCCCTGTCACCTTCTGTTAGGTCTGTCTTTCAGTGTTTTGTTTTTGTGTTGAGACACTGTCTCACGTAGCTCTGGCTGGTCTGGAACTCCCTATGTTAACCAGATTGTTATAGAACTCACAGAAATACTCTGCCTCCCAAGTGCTGGCCAAGTCAGGATTCTTACAACAAACTATATCCTGCCGCGGTGAGACTGCTGAGCAAATGGTGCTTGCTGCAAAACCTCACCCATCTCAGCTGCATCTTCCCCCACGTGGTGGAAGGAGGGAGCCAATTACTGCAAAATGTCTGACCTCTACACATAAACAGGCACATGCACAAATAAAATTAAATTTTAATTTAAAAAAAGTCCACTGTTCAGTAGTGGCACACGCCTTTAATCCCAGCACTCAGGAGGCAGAGGCAGGCGGATCTCTGAGTTCAAGGCCAGCCTGGTCTGTAGAGTTAGTCCCAGGACAGCCAGAACCACAGAGAAACTCTGTCTCGAAAAATAAAAAATAAAAAAATCCTGTTATGTTCTTGCACATCTGTCTTTGCCGGGGAAGGCTGACAAAGATGAGGTGACCAGTAGGAGCAGTGTCTTTTACCCTTTATTACTGACCTGATGAGCCAAGGATTCTGAAAACCACCCTCTGAAACCCACAGGCTCAGGGCCTGGAGCCCCAGATGAGTCACTCAGGCCCTGCCAGAGAGCTCTGTGTCCCTGATCCGGTTCTACATAATCAAATACAACCCGGTGCAGATAATCGGGACAATGGGGCTGTGTGCTACGGACGGGGGAGGCCAGGGGAGGAGGCTGCAGGCCAGAGCCAGTGGCAGGCTGAGGGGAGACCACGGGGAGCCAGGGTGGCCCACAGGGTCTGGGTCGCTTGCTGGTGTCACGGCAGTAGTAGGGCGGGGGTCCAGCGGCCAGCTTGACCACGGCAGGGCGGGGCTTGCAGCTCGGTAGAGGATTGGACAGGAGCAGGGGGGGCGCCCCAGAGGCCACCGCTGCGGATCTTTCCAGCTGCCAGGTGACTCAGCCCCAAAGGCGCGAAAGGGCAAGCACGTGAGGTGCGCGGGAGACGGAGTGGAAGGGGTGTCCCACGTGGGAAAACGGGGCTGTAGGGAGGAGGTGGGACTGGCGCCGTTTCAGAAGACCGTACTTCCGACGTGGGGGTGGTACGCTCTAGGGGGCGGGACACCCCCCAGGGGCCAAGAGCTGGGGCAGGTAGGGGCGTGGCCTTAGGGCCCGCCTCTCCCGCCTCCTCGGCCTGGGGCTCCAAGCACACCGGACGCAGCTGCGCAACCGCCCCACAGCAGGGCCATGGGTCTTAGTCCTGTCTCGACCCCCCGCGAGCCCGCCCCATCTGCCGCTTGACTAGAGGCCCAGGTAAGATGAGCACCAACCGGACCAGGGTGGGTGCAGGCTTCCAGAGAGAGCGAGGCGCGCCCTTCTCCACAGCCCTTCTCTAGCCTAGAGTTGTCTGCAACACCCTCTTTTGTCCCGGAGGCCTCTTGGTCCTCCGTCCCACCGCGAAATGGCCAGCTTCCAGAGCTCTTGAACGGAATCCTGCCTGTAACTCAACTTCTGGGGCGGTTTGTCTACTCTGCTCACGCTAAGTCACCTCTGTGCCTTGGCACTGCCCTCCGGGTGCTGACTAGGAACCTGGCTCTGGTGTGCACACGCCCCTGGCCTCTGCACTGTGCAAGGACCCTGGCCCCAGTGTGATCTTCAAGCTGCCCCTGCGGCTCACACCGCCTTTGTGCTGCCCCGGCCAACCCTCCCACACCCCTCGGAAACCACAGGTGTCCAATCTGGTCTCAGACCGCTGGCGCGAGGCCCTGAATTGCATTGTAGATACATTGGCTGTGGGTTCTTCCGATTTTAAGAAAGAAAGAAAGAAAAAAAAAAAAAAAAAAAAAAACCCAAAAACAAACAGAAAATCCGCTGATGAGAGATCTTTTTAAAAATGTCATGGCAGCATTCAGCAGAGGCAAGCAGATCTCTGTGGTTTTGAGGCTAGCCTGGTCTCACAGGGAGTTCTAGGCCAGATGGGATACATAGTGAGACCCTGCTTTATGAGCAGATAAACAGAGCTTGTGAATTTTAGGTCACTCTGGCTCTCACCACAGACACCTTGCTCAGAGGGCCTCTGAGTCTGTGGGTTGCACTCACCCAATCTTGATTTTTTTTTTTTTTTTTTTTTTTTATGGTTTTTTCGAGACAGGGTTTCTCTGTGTAGCTTTGCGCCTTTCCTGGATCTCACGCTGTAGACCAGGCTGGCCTCAAACTCACAGAGATCCGCCTGGCTCTGCCTCCTGAGTGCTGGGATTAAAGGTGTGCGCCACCACCGCCCGGCCAATCTTGATTCTTGTCTCTGACCACTGCCTGTTCATGCCTCCCTTGACTTCTCTCTTTCCATACCCACAGGGGGTCATCATGGGTCAGTGCTACTACAACGAGACCATCGGCTTTTTCTATAATAACAGTGGCAAGGAGCTCAGCCTTCATTGGCGCCCCAAGGATGTGGTGGTGGTGGCTCTGGGGCTGGCGGTCAGTGTACTGGTGCTGCTCACCAATCTGCTGGTTATCGCAGCCATCGCCTCCAATCGACGCTTCCACCAGCCCATATACTACCTGCTCGGCAACTTGGCCGCCGCTGACCTCTTCGCTGGCATGGCCTACCTCTTCCTCATGTTCCATACTGGCCCACGAACCGCCAGGCTCTCCATCAAAGGCTGGTTCCTGCGACAGGGCCTGCTGGACACCAGCCTGACGGCATCGGTGGCCACACTGCTGGCCATCGCTGTGGAGCGGCACCGTAGCGTGATGGCTGTACAGCTCCACAGCCGCCTGCCCCGCGGACGTGTGGTCACACTCATTGTGGGCGTGTGGGTGGCTGCTCTGGGCCTGGGGTTGCTGCCTGCACACTTCTGGCACTGCCTCTGTGACTTGGACAGTTGCTCACGAATGGTGCCCCTGTTCAGCCGCTCCTACCTGGCTGCGTGGGCCCTGTCCAGCCTGCTTGTCTTCCTGCTCATGGTAGCCGTCTACACACGCATTTTCTTCTACGTGCGTAGACGGGTGGAACGCATGGCGGAGCATGTCAGCTGCCATCCCCGCTACCGAGAGACGACACTCAGCCTAGTCAAGACTGTTGTCATCATCCTGGGTGAGTGGGTGCTCTGAAGCACCTCCAGGGACCCTACCTCCATAGGACCCTGGGAAGCTGGGGTTTGAGACTGCAGGAAGGGAGGGGATGTTCTCCAGGGAGATGGCCTTCAATGTAGGGGAAAGAAAAAGAGGACAAAAGATGAACAGCCAGTGGCAGGACCAGGCAAAGCCTCCAAAGAGGAATAGATGCCCCTTCAGCCAGCCTACACAGAGGTGTTTGGTTTTGTTCTTTGAGACAGGGTCTTTCTACATAGCCCTGGCTATCCTAGAACTCACGCTGTAGACCAGGCTGGCCTCAAACTCACACAGATCTGCCTGTCTCTGCCTCCCGAGTGCTGACATTAAAAATGTGCACCACCACACCAGACTTTTTTTTTTTTTTTCTGGTTTTTTGAGACAGGGTTTCTCTGTGTAGCTTTGGTACCTGTCCTGGATCTCACTCTGTAGACCAGGCTGGCCTCGAACTCCCAGAGATCCACCTGCCTCTCTGCCTCCTGAGTGCTGGGATTGAAGGTGTGCACCACCACCCCTGCCTGGTTATTTTTTTAGTGCAGGGTTTCATGGAGTCCAGGCTGACTTTAACTCTGTATGTAGCTAAGGCAGGCCCTGAAGCCCTCCTGGACCCTCCTGTCTCTATTTCCCTGGGTTGATGGGTTTGTGCCACCACACCTGGCTCCCCTTTGGAGTTTAATTATTCTTTTTGGAGGTTAGAAAATGGCTCCGTGATTATAAGCACTTTCTGTTCTTCCAGAGGGCCAAGTTCAATTCCCAATACCCACATTAGACAGCTCATAACCACCTGCAACTCTAGCTCCAGGAGATCTGATGCCTTTTCTAGCCTTCAGGACAGTACCCACATGCATCTGGCTTACACTCATACACACGTACACACATGTACATAAAATAAATTTTGAGGTTTTTTTTTTTGTTTTTGTTTTTTTTTTTTTTTGAGACAGGGTTTTTCTGTGTAGCTTTGGAGCCTGTCCTGGAACTCACTCTGTAGCCCAGGCTGGCCTCAAACTCACAGAGATCCACCTGCTTCTGCCTCCCGAGTGCTGGGATTAAAGGTGTGTGCCACCACCACCCGACAATAAAATAAATTTTTTTGATGTTTATTTTGTGTATGTGTGCACAGATGTGTGTACACATGCACTTCAGTGTGGAGGTCTGAGGACAACGTCTGGGAATGAGTTTTCTTCTTCCTCCACGTGGGTCCTGGGAATTGAATTTGAGTCCTCAATCTTAGCAATAAGTCCCTCTTTGAGGCTGTTAGCATAGGAGGAAATCTATTCCTGGTCCAGGACTGATTCTCCCAGTGATTCCTGGCCCTCTACTCTGTAACCAGCCTGTCCCATGATGAACTCCTGTCCCATCCTTTAGTGAACAAATCTCTTGTAGAAGGTTCCGGGGCCCTGGGCTACTTTACCCCAGTTAGGAAAGGGATCCCTCTGGCAGGTAAACTAGAGAAAAGTGTCTCTCCCTCCTAGCAGTTCTGCCCCTACAGGGAGCTTGTGTGGTATATGCCTGAGCACAGGGCGGTTCAGACAAGTCTCCTGGTTGCTCACCATTGTCAACCCCACCCCCACCCCACCCCCCAACTCCCCGCTTCTGTCCTGCAGGGGCATTCGTGGTGTGCTGGACACCAGGCCAGGTGGTGCTGCTCCTAGATGGTCTGGACTGTAAATCCTGCAATGTCCTGGCTGTGGAGAAGTACTTCCTGCTCCTGGCTGAGGCCAACTCACTGGTCAACGCAGTGGTGTACTCCTGCCGAGATGCCGAGATGCGCCGCACCTTCCGCCGCCTCCTCTGCTGCATGTGCTTCCGCTGGTCCAACCACAAATCTGCCCGCTACTCGTCTTCTGCCCAGACGGGTGCCAGTACCCGAATCATGCTTCCTGAGAATGGCCACCCACTGATGGACTCCACCCTTTAGCTTCCTTGGACTGAGGCGGGAGACGGGCAGCCAGAGCGTCGCCTGTCTGCACCCCATGGCCACTTGCAGTTCTCCTGACTCCATCCAGCCCAGCAGATGCATGGCCCTCCATACTCCCCAAGCCCACAGATCTGCCTGCCTCTGGCACAGGGATTTGGGGACATCTCCATGCACATGGGAGAGCATCCAAAGGGGCTTGGCAATCTGACTCTCAGTCATCTCAGGTTTTAGTTGTTTGGTTTTTTTAACAGACATTTCATCGTTTTACTGAATATCTCTGGCATGTCCTGTGGACTGGTTCTTCCTACGTGGTGCTGTAGGTGTTCAGGGGGGGAAAGGTGAGAGATGTCCCAGGCTACACCACCCACTGTTAGAGGCTATAGGTGTGATGTATTCCTGAGGCTAGTTTGTGTTTGTTTTTTTGAGACAGGATCTCATGTAGCCTCGGCTGACCTTGAACTCACTGTATAGTTGAGGATGGCCCTGAACTCCACCTCCCAAGTGCTGGTACTGAAGCTGACTCCTTGGGAGTGTTGAGCAGCCTCTGAAGGCTCACCTGCCTCTATTAGTATGGAGGGACCACAATGTACAGGGCAAGCCTTTCCACTCTGAGGCTGCCAGGGTTGTTTGTTTGGTTGTTTTTTTTGCCATTAATTCAGACAATCTGCCCCTGTGTCCTGGAATTATCTATCATGGCTCAGAGCTGTTGAGAATCCTTCAACATGGAATCCCCTGACCCTGATCTCATTCCTATTCTGCACCCCCACCCCCACCCACCGCCTCTTTTTTTTTTTTTTTTTTTTTCCAAGACAGGGTTTCTGTGTAGCTTTGCACCTTTCCTGGATCTCGCTCTGTAGACCAGGCTGGCCTCGAACTCACAAAGATCCGCCTGCCTCTGCCTCCCAAGTGCTCAAGTGCTGGGATTAAAGGTGTGTGCCGCCGCCACCGCCCAGGTCTTTTTTTTTTTTTTAGGCATAGCCTTGAACTTGCATCCGTCCTGCCTGCGAATCCTGTGTGCTGGGGTTAGAACTGTGCACTGCCATCCGGGCTGCTGTCTCTTCCTGGAGTCTTGTGTCTTTTTTTTCTGTCGGCTGTCCTTCTACCTGTCTCCCTCCTCAAGAACCCAGGGTGAGTTCTGGTTTTTGTAAGCCTATTCTTTCAACCTGCTACCCCCAGTATTGTTATTGTTTTATTATTATTATTAATATTATTATTATTATTATTATTATTATTATTATTATTATTATTTTGAGACACAAGATCTCACAACATAGCTCAGGCCATTCTAGAACTCACTGTGTAGCTCAGGCTAACTTCCAGCTCTCAGCTGTCTTCCTGCCTCTGCTTCCTGATGCTGGGATGACAAGCCTGAGGCAGCATGTGCAGATGGAGACGGTGTCTGACTACACAGCTTGGAAATGACACAGACATGCCAAGAGGGACAGAAAACTCCCGAGGAAGGGCTTCCATGTCCCATGGGGCCTGGAGTTAAGTCACGAGCTTACCTGGACTTTACCCCTTAGTCCCCCAAGGCCTCAGATATGCCAGGCCTAAGATGAGCCCTATCTCTGCCCAGAGGAGTCCCTGGCAGTCAGTGTGGACCATGAGCGTGGTTCCCTGCTCCACCTCACCAGAGCAGCCAGAGTTATAGTCTCACTTTGCATCCACATGCGAGCAACAGCAGGAATTTGAACCTCTGTCTTATCTTAAGCCAAATTCTTCAGGCATTAAAGCATCCATTTCCAAAGAACTGAAAACATCTCTGTCTCTACAGTAAATGTTCTCTGCTTTCCCCATCCTGGGACCTTGCATACACTAGGCAGTTCCCCACCACAGAGCTCTGTCACAGGAACCATTTCCAAAGGGAAAATGCCCATCCCTGCCTCTGTGAGGACACAGACTGCGCTGAGGGCCTGGGTAGTTCTTGACCCAATGTGAGCAGTGTGCACTACAGCCAGAATCTCTCAAGGGGACAACCCAGGAACTGCCAGGTGTCTGTGAAGGACCCTGTCCCCACGTCCATGGAGTTCCAGGCCTGCTGGACCTGTGTCACTTTGGGTATTGAGGCAGCCAGTCCAGTCCTCTGGGACCCCCGCTGGTCAGCTCTCCCCTGTACTTAGGTCTGTCTTCCATCGTCATTGTCCAGCTTGTGTTGAGGGACTTGTCAGCTTTTTTTTCTTTCCTTCTTCCACTTTAGTCCTGGCTGTCCTGGAACTCGCTCTGTAGACCAGGCTGGCTTCGAACTTAGAGATCCACCTGCCTCTGCCTCCCGAGAGCTGGGATTAGAGAGTGCCTAGCCGTGCGCATGTGTTTGCACGAATGTGGGTGTTCTTGTACCTTTGTGTGCATGTGGAGGTTTGTGTCAGGAGTCATCGCTGGGGGCTCGATGAAGCAGGGCCTTGCAGTCAGACCCGACCGTCTCACCGGGCAGCTGTCCTGGGGAGGGGGTTCTTTGTCACTGCCCTTCGAGGCTGGAGTTACAGTGCGTCACTCCACACCTGCATTTATGTGGATTTTTGCGGTCTTCACACATTAACTGCTTATCCTTCCCCTCCCTCAGCCCAGCTTGATCTCTCCTCTGCTGGGTGACATCACGTTTTTGTCTTTTTAGACCACTGGAATTCACAGTCCTCTCCCTTCCACCAAACCAGGCCTGCATAGTGCTGCACCACTGGCTGATGTTTTGTGCAGGGCTCCATCCTCACCCACTTCAAGGTTCTGTTACTTCCTGTTGCTGGGGCCAAGCCTATGGTTTCCTTCACCAGACAGTTTCCCTCATCCTCTGCATTCTTGCCGGGCGCCCCTCAGGTCTCACCATCCCCCACCAGCCGCTTGACAGAACCAAGATGATGGGATTTCCAGCCATGCTAACCCTCACCGAGCCTTCCTCTGAATTCTGTCACAGATCAAACAGATTCTGGGAGGTTCTGTGACTTTGCAGAGAGATTTGTGTCCCTTCTACTTTCTCTTGAGCCTGTTGTCATGTCATGAATGCCAAACAAAAGGCCCGTGAGGGTTCTGACTCACTTGGGGTATGCCCAAGAGTAGGCATTTATTTTTTTAGACACATGCTAGCATTTGCTAGACCTGGAATGCTGGGGTTGGAAGGAATGAACAGGCCTAAGACAAGCAGGTAAAGGTGCTTTCTGCCAAGCCTGCAACATGAGTTCAATCCCTGGCCCATGTGGAAGGAGAGCACCAAGTCCTGAGAGTTGTTTTCTGCCTCCCGAGTGCTGGGATTAAAGGCATGCCCCCCCCCTCTCTCTCTCTCACACACACACACACACCACACACACACACACACACACACACACACGTGCACACATGCGCACACGACAGAATATTTAAAAGAACAGACAGGTTGAGGTCATTCCTAAACTGGATTTTGCTAAAACAGTTTACAGAGCTGACTTTAGTGGAGAGAAGTGCTCAGTCCTAGCTTCCTTCCGGCCGTCTGCACATTTCATCTGGCCTCTCAGCCAGGTATAAGGGGCATAGAGGGAACAGTTCTGGGGACCCGCCAGAAGGGACCCCACAGGGGCCCAGGATTGTGGGAACAGTTGTATAGCTATCCCTCCAGGTTGGATATGGCCACTGCCATGTTGACTCAGCAGCTGTGTTCATTCCCACAGGACCTCACAAGACTGGACCACTAATGTGCTCTTGTAGAAAGAGGAGACACAGGCCCCTCTCCTCACAAGAGTGTGAGTGACACACTTCAGTGCTGTAGCTGCCCCTGCTCCTGTAACCTCAATAAAGTCCCTGGTTCACAAAACTGGACGTGAGGGAAACTGTCTCTTTGGTCAGGCTATCCTCTTATCAGGGATGGCTCCCCCCAGAAAAAGTCACATGACAGGGTCATTGATGCTCTGAGGTCTGCGGAGTTCTGAGAAGAGTGTGGAGGGCCCTCAGGACTGGTGGGAAGGACTGTGAAACGGAGCCAGAATTTTGAGGAGTCTGGGACTCAGGTATGGGAGGCCCTGAGGAAGAGGCAGGACTGGGGAGTGGGAATTCTGAGGAGCTCCAGGGCATTTTCTGCTACTAGTAAATTGGATGTCACCTTGGGCTATACAACACCCTGTCTCCACAAGTTGAAAAACTAGGAAACAGGTGTAGTTGAGTTGGTACAGTGGTTGTCTGGTATGCACGAAGCCCTGGATTCCAGTCCTAACACCACACAAATAGGACTCTGCAGCACTTAGGAGGTAGAAGCAGAAAACCAGAAGCTTGAATCATGCTCCACTAGCAAATTCAGTCAATTTTCATTACATAACAAATTTGAGGCCAGGCTGGGCTACATGAGACTCTGTCTCAGTTATTTATTTTTGAGACAAGGTCTCTGTACTTAGCCAGACTGTACTGAAACTCACTTGTAGACCAGGCTGGCCTCGAAATCACGGAGATCTGCTTCTTCTATAAGTGCTGGGATTAAAGGCATGTGCCACCATGTCCACCCACAAATTTTTGAAAAGTTCTGAAGAAGTGGAGGCGGTGAGGATGCAGGCCTCCGAGGAATGAAACTCAGAGATTGGAGGGGGCGGGTTCTGGGGCTGCGAAGAACCTGGGTCCTGCGAAGAAGTGGGAACCTGAGCCGACCCGGGGACCAGAGAGAAGGAGTGTGGGCTCTGATGGGGACTGGAGCCATAAAGTGGTGGTCATCGTTACCATGGCAACTCTCGACTAGGGCTCGGTGGCCGTTGAGAAGGCTAGTTTCTAACCAGTCTCTGGGAAGGGGGACAGGCGTGGGGCTGGGGCGCGGGGTCCTGGGGAGGATGCCGAAGAGAATCGCAGTTTCCTAGACAACCTCAACCGGTTCCTCAGCATCCGTTGAAAAGACTGTTTAGGGCGCGTCGGGCGGGAGAGAGCGGTGCACCGCGCCGATTGGTGAACGGCGCTGCGGGGGCGTGTCCGTGGACGGTACGCGGCGGCGATTGGCTAGTGAGCGTGAGGGGCGTGGCGCCTGGGTCTGCGGCGGTTGGCTGCTGCGCACGCGCGAGAACTCTGGGCAGGACCTGTCCCTCCGCGCTGCCCGGCCATGCCCATGGCCGCCCGCCGCGTCCCGTGCCGCCGCAGCCCGCCCGCGCCGCCGGGCGCCCGCAGCTCCACTGGGCCGCGACACGAGCGACGTCCTGCAGCAGATCATGGCCATCACCGACCAGAGCCTGGACGAGGCTCAGGCCAGGTGCGGCGCCCAGGCAGGGAGGTAACAGGCGGAGGCGGGATGAGGATGGGGACAGGTGCGGCAGAGCTTGGAGTGATGGACAGGCGGGGCGGGCCCTGGCCAGAGGGCGTGAAGGATGGCTTCGTGAGGAAAGGGTGAGGGCCGAGCCCGGGGAACACGGGACGTTGGAAGGGTAAGTGATCTAGTTATCTGTTACTGGCCGGGGCGAGGACCGCAAGTTTGCGAGGCACACAGTTGAAGAGAAGCGACTCAAGAGCTGAACTAGGGTGATTTGATGAAGGATCCGTTGAGAACTTTCAGAAACGGATACGGGGAGCTGTGTGTACCTAAGAGGGTACCCTACCCCTACCCTCCTCCTCCTCCTCCTCCTCCTCCTCCTCCTCCTCCCCTTCCCCTCCTCCCTCCTCCCCCTCTCCCTCCTCTCCTCTCCCCTCCTCCTCCTCTCCCCCCTCCTCCCCCTCCTCTTCGCCTTCCTCCTCCTTTTTTCGAGACAGGATTTCTCTGTGTAGCCCAGGCTGTCCTGGAACTCAGAGATTCTCCTTCCTCTGCCTCCGGAGTACGGATTTAAAGGCGGCCCGTGGTGGCGCACGCCTTTAGTCCCAGCACTCAGGAGGCAGAGCCTGGCGGATCTCTGGGAGTTCGAGGCCAGCCTGGTGGTCTACAGAGTGAGATCCAGGACAGGCTCCAAAGCTACACAGAGAAACCATGTCTCAAAAAACAAAAACAAATTAAAAAACAACAACAAGCCGGGCGTTGGTGGCGCACGCCTTTAATCCCAGCACTCGGGAGGCAGAGCCAGGTGGATCTCTGTGAGTTCGAGGCCAGCCTGGACTACCAAGTGAGTCCCAGGAAAGGCGCAAAGCTACACAGAGAAACCCTGTCTCGAAAAAACAAAAAAAAAAAAAACAACAACAAATAAAGGCATGTGCCACCATGCCTGGCTGGCACCCTTCTTTTTAACGTTTTTGTTATTTTGTTTTTGTTTTTTTAATATGTGTATATGTGTGTGCCCCCAAAATGTGTGTAGGAGACTCAAGTTCTCCGAAAGAGTAACGAGTGCACATAACCCCCATGTGGTATCGCCAACATGAGTTAAGGCTGGCCTCAAACTCTCTATGGAATAAAAGAAAGCCTTGAACTCCTGATCATCCTGCCTTACCTCCAGAGTGCTGGGATGAGAGGCATGTGCCACCCATTGACCACACCCCAAGGATTCTTTTTCTTTTTGTTGTTTGCTTGCTTGCTTGCTTGTTTGGGATAGGATCTCATGTTTCCCAGGTTAGCCTGAAAATCACCATATAGCTCTGTATATAGCCAGGATAATTGTGAACTTCTGACCCTCCTACCTCAGCCTCCCTGAATGCTAGGATAACAAGCATGTACCACCACAAACAGCCTATGTGATGCTTGGGATTGAACACAGGGTTTTATGCATGCTAGGCAAGCATTCTACGAACTGAGCCCCAGCCCAGCCATCAATAACCCATTTAAAAGTTTTTCTTTCATGTGTGTGTGTCTAGGTGTATGTTTGGATGTGGTTTTGTGTGTATGTGCACAAATGAATAATCGCACAGTGCATGTATGGTTTGAGGTGAGTATCAGCTGGCTTCCTTTGGCATGCTCTTTTTTTTTTTTTTTCATTTTGTTTGTGGAATGGAGGCATTTGCATGGAAGACGTGGAAAAGTCAGGTCTTTCCTTCCACTATGTGGTTCATGAGATCAAATTTGTGTTAAGGATCTTGACAACAACTACTTCTACCCATGGAGCCATCTTCCAGGCTTAGGTTTCTGTAGACGTGGAGTGACAGCAGGCAGAACTGCTGCTCCAGAAGGACAGAAGGAGTTTAGGCAGAAGCCCAAAATGGATTCAGTTCTTGGATAGGTCCCCAAAGGATACCTCAGGACTAATTATTTGATTACCGTTTTGTAGCTAGCGTTTTCCTGCCTTGCCCACAGTCAGGACAAATCTTTGTCACCCGCCAGTCCCACAGCTGCTCAGACCCAACCAAATAAACACAGAGACTTATATTGCTTACAAACTCTATGGCCGTGGCAGGCTTCTTGCTAACTGTTCTTATAGCTTAAATTAATCCATTTCCATAAATCTATACCTTGCCACGTGGCTGGTGGCTTACCGGCATCTTCACATGCTGCTGGTCATGGCCGTGGCTGGCATTGTCTCTCTGCCTCAGCCTTCCACTTCTCAGAATTCTCCTCTCTCCTTGTCCCACCTACTTCCTGCCTGGCCACTGGCCAATCAGTGTTTTATTTATTGACCAATCAGAGCAATTTGACATACAGACCATCCCACAGCACTTCCCCTTTTCTTTTTTTAAAAATGAAGGTTTTAACTTTTACACATCTCCAAAGCCAGCTTGGTATATTGGGAATTTGGGCGTAGCTTCTCTTACTACTTCCTGCTGGAGGGGGGGCCGCTGTATCTTATGGGGACACAAAGAAAATTTTAGGATCATGGAGTAGTCCGTGAGACTGTATTGTCTAAGCCAGCTGCCTTGAAATGATTCTGGATGTTGGATCATCTGGGCCATGGTGTCATCGGAGATCTTTCAGGGGGTCTTGGCTGGTCAAACCTGATGTATCTTAATCTGGAACAAATCCATAGCCTCTGGCCTTCTGTGGAAACAAAAGCAGAGCCTCCTTTCCAAAGCAACATATCCTTACATCCAAATTTTGAAGTCAAGGTACCTTTAAAATATACATTTTGGCATAACTCAACAGCTTTTGCAATCAAATGTTTTTCTTCAGTTACGAATATCAAAGAGAACATAATCCAGATTCTCTGTGTGGTAGCCATCTTTACATGGCTTATTTTTTATATTACCTTGAGCCTATTGCTTTAAACTGCAGCCTTTTAAGCCTGAAATGGCGCTGTGGCTGCTGGCTCCGCCCACTTCAGCTTCCCAACATGGCGGTGGTACATTTTCCGCCAGCTCTGGGAGCCATTAATTCTCAGAAATAGTGGGTCTATGCTTCTATCAAAGCAGCGTGTAGCCCAGAAACTACTTTTTTTGTTTTGTACTAGCAAAGGCTAAATCTATGACGCAGCTTAATGTGCCACTTGTAGAGGCCTCATTCCCGCCATACTGCAGGTCAAGCGCACACGCCAGAAACCCACAAGTAACTCAAACCGGCAGCTGCTGCTCATTTGAGAGAGACAATTAGGAAGCTGTTTTTAGTTCCGTTTTAGAATCTTTTCTCAGGTTTTAGGTGGAAACTCTTGCCAACTCGTTGGGCACCACCTTTTTTGTTTGTTTTTTGTTTTCTGAGACAAAGTTTCTCTGTGTAGCCCTGCCTGTCCTGGAACTCACTCTGTAGACCAGGCTGTCCTTGAACTCAGAGATCCTCCTGCCTCTGCCTCCTGAGTGCTGGGATTAAAGGCGTGCGCCACCACCGCCCAGCCGATTGCTGTATTTTTAAGGGAGTGCTTCACTGAACCCAGAAGTGATCGGTGAGCTCAGTTCCTGGCATCCTTCTGTTTCTGTCTGACGTCCCCTACACCCACAGCACTGGCGCTGCAGACACCATCATGCCAAGCTTTATCATATGGGTCCCGGGGAATCGGAACTCAGGTCTAATGTTTTTGCAAGGCAGGCACCTTCCTGACTGAGCCATCCCTCCAGTCTCTGAAGAAGCCCCTTCTTTTTCGGGGGAGGAGGGCACAGGGTCTCACTGTGTAAACAAGGCTGCCCTCAAACTCAGAGAGCCACCGGGCTCTGCCTTCTGAGTGCTGGCATTAAAGGCATGCATCTGACTTCAGAACCCATTTTTATTATAATTTAAAAATTTAAAGATTGTTTTATTTTAAGTGTGTGAGTATCTTGCCTACATGTCTTTATGTGTACCATGTATGTGCCTGGTGCCTGAGGAGATCAGATTCCTTGGAATTGGAGTTACAGGTGGTTATGAGTCACCATGTGGGTGCTAGAACCCAAGCCCAGAGTTTACAAATGCTCTTAACCACTGACCATCTTGCCATCCCTAGGACCCATTTTTAAAATGAGCTTGAAAAATACTGGACACTTACTAAGTGAGGGCACTGTTCCGGGTGCTGAAGTAGTCCTTGCTTCATGAGTTTGGGGGTTTGGGATAGAGAAAGGAAATGGAAAAATATACACATATATAAATTGTGACTAAACTGTAAGGAAAAGACTGGCATGCTGTAGGAAGCTAGATGGAAAAGGGACAGTACTTCCAGAGACTGCAAGGAGCCAGGGAAAAGATGTTCCCAGCCAAATCGGCAGACGCCTTGGAGAGTCAAACTTGGAGAAAACCCGAAGCCTGCTTGCACAGTTCCACAGAGTTTGCAACTCTCAGTTTCTTTTTCCTTTTTCTCTTTTATAAAGTTTTTGTTTGTTTTTCGAGACAGGGTTTCTCTGTGTAGCCCTGGCTGACCTGGAACTCGCTGTATAGACCAGGACTCACAGAGATACTAAAGATTTATTTTTTAATTCGTGTGTAGTATTTTGCCTGCATGAATGTATGTGTACCAAATACATGCCTGGCGCCCACAGAAGTCAGAAGAGGGCATTGGGTCCCCTGGAACTACAGTTACAGACAGTTGTGAGGTGCCATGTGGGTGCTGGGAATGGAACCCAGGTTCTCTGCAAGAGCAGCCAGTGCCCTTCACCCCAGAGTCTAGCCACCATTCCACTTTCCACTCTGTAGACCAGGCTGGCCTCCAACTCACGGAGATTTGCCTGCCTCTGCCTCTGCCTCCCAAGTGCTGGCATTAAAGGTGTGCACCACCATACCTGGCAGTCAAAGCAGTTTTAAGAACACCTGTTCCTTGTCCCCACACCAGTGCCAGCAGCCAGCACCGCGGAAGTCTGCTTTACAAGGCAGTTTACTGCATTAACACCTGCTGGGATGATTCGAAAACAGGAAAGCGCTGGATGTCTTTTGGAGCATGAATGTTTATTAAAACCGTCTGTTTTGAGGTGAGGGTAGTTCCCTAGGGTCTGACAGTATGTACTCTAGCCCTGCAGTGAGATCAGTTTACTAAGAAGAACAAAAACTACCTTAAGGCTGGGAGTGCAGCTCAGGTGATAGAGCACTTAGCTCCAATACACATGCAAGGATCTCTGGGTGTGCGCTTCAGAAGCGCATGAAGCTCGTGTGGCAATGCTCACCTTGGTTATATATTGAGGCCAGTCTGAAATACCTGAGACCCTGCCTGCAAACTAACCAACCAACCAACCAACCAACCTCAATTTTACTGAGCTCAGGGCTTTGTGCTCCTGCAAGGCAAATACAGACATTTCCCTAGCTCTGTGTGGAATGCTGACTCTTGGGTTTTATAGCCTCTCTCTGGAAAGTCAGGAATGCTGCCCTGCCTCCAGCGCTTTGCATTCCACTTTTCAAATGTATCCCCCTCCCCCACCCTGGAGCTGAGGACCGAACCCAGGGCCTTGCGCTTGCTAGGCAAGTGCTCTACCACTGAGCTAAATCCCCAGCCCCTCAAATGTATCTTTTATTAGGGTATGTGGGGGTGTACACACGGTGTGGTGTGAGTGATGATCAGAGGACAGCACTGTAGACCTTCTGTCATAGGTTCTGAGCAGTGAACTCGGCTCATCAGGCTTCCGGGAACAAGCGCGTTACCCCACCCCCAGCCATCTCACCAGCTCTAAATTCCACTCTCCTGACCCAGATTTTCCTGCACGTCCATCAGGCCAACATCTCTCCCCTCACAGCACCTGCCCTTCCTTGGTCCTGCGCTCGGAGCACCTCAGGTGCTGGGGAGTCCGTGGCAGCCCCAGTGCTCTCCTGAGTTTTGAGGATGTCTAGTGTGTATGGAACAGAAGCTGCTCCATAGAGGAACTTGGAGCCAGGCGGGATCAGCTTTCCTGTGAGTCCCTGTGGTTAGTCTCCAAGAGAGGGCTTTGTTGTACTTTGAATTCTCATAGCGCCTGGTACCTGGCACTCAGTAAAATGTCATGGTATCTAATTACCATTAGAGAGTCTAGACCCCTTTTACAAGGGTCAGATATCAGATATCCTACATATCAGATATTTCAGTATCAGAATTATAGTTATGAAGTAGCAATAAAAGTAATTTTATGGTTGGGGGTCACCACAACGAGAGGAACTGTATTAAAGGGTCGCAGCATCAGGAAGGTTGAGAACCACTGGTCTAGAAGGATTAGGCTTCGGGAAAAGAAGAGATGAGACCCAAGAACTGTCACCACTAAAGGAACATTTTGATGTGTCTGGGGGAACTGCCTGTGTCCTGTTCTGGAAAGGGAGCTACTCAAGAGCTGAGCTCTGCTCAGGTGTGGCCTCCAGGCATCTAGGGCCCAGGATAGCCCCAAGGCTGGAATCTTGAAGATTCCAGTCTGCCCAGGTGGCCAGTGCTCGTGAAGGAATAAAAGCCCTTGTCTGTTTGAAGGCTAAGAAGTTAATTTCTATTACATTTTTATTTTGTGTATGCATGCATGCATGCCCATGGCGCATGCACAGGACACTTACGGAGGTCAGAGTATAATTTACAGAAGTCAGCTCTTTCCTTCTATCTTGTGGCTTCTAGGGATCAAACTCAGGTAGGTCACCAGGCTTGGTGGTAAGGGCCTTTACCCACTCAGCCACCTCACCACCACCTCCTGATTCTTTTGTACTGTTGTTGGTGGTTTGTTTGTTTGGTTTTGGTTTTTTGAGACAGGGTTTCTCTGTGTAGTTTTGGAGCCTGTCCTAGATCTCGTTCTGTAGCCCAGGCTGGCCTTGAACTCACAGAGATCCGCCTTGACTCTGCCTCCTGAGTGCTGGGATTAAAGGCATGTGCCACCAGCGCCTGGCTGGTTTTTTTCTTTTAGAACTGAGGATCGAACCCAGGGCCTTGGGCAAGTGCTCTGCCACTGAGCTAAATCTCCAACCCTGGC
>NW_023505910.1:0-4000 GCF_004664715.2 Peromyscus leucopus | reverse complement strand
AACCTGCACAGGAGCACTCGACACCCGACTGCCCTCTTTGTGAAGGGTGTCAGAGGGCATACACATGGGTTACTTCTAAAGCCTCAGGGCCAAATGTGCTCTGTTGCTGTACCATATGGTTAGGGGCAGCAAATTCTAAAGAAGGTACTGTGAATAGAGGGCGCGCTACAAACTGCCCCTGGGTGTGTACCACAACACCCTTTGAGGACCCATTTCCCATCTCACTTGTGGAAAAGCAGCTCAGAACACGTCCACTAGGTGGCACTGTGACACAGGAGACAAGCATGGATAAAGTTAACAGTCCACACAGTGGCTTGTGCTAGAGCAGAGTGAGATGAGTCACTGAGTGAAGAGCCTCTGGACCTCACAGTCCTCAGGAAGGAGGACAGAGGCTGACCAGCCAGATGTGGCTCTGGCTTCCTGGTTCCACTCAGAGGCACATGGCAGCTACACACCAACAATGGCAGTGGCTTCCAGATTGTCAGGCCAGGGGCAAGGACAAAGTCTGAAGGCCCAAGCCTGGGGTCCACAGTGTCTGCGGACTGTTGAATATCAGGCTTTGGCCTAGTCATTTAAAAGAGACCCTGGAGGGGCTGGAGAAATTAGGGGCACTGGCTGTTCTTCCAGGACCCAGGTTCAATTCCCAGCACCCATACGACAGCTCGTAACTGTAACTGGAGTTCCAGGGGATCTAAAACCCTCACACAGACACATGCAGGCAAAACACCAATGCACATAAAATAAATAAATCATTAAAAAAAATTTGAGACGCTAGGCAGCTCCCTCAGGTCTCAAATACTCCAGGTCTGACTCTCCTGGATAATGGTCCCATAGGTCCTATACTGCCAAAGATCAGCTTTCAAGGTGACTTGGTAGCTCCGATTCCAGGCCCACAGGCTGTGCACACCATCAACTGTGCAGCAGCAGAGGCCCAGCCTGGCGCTGTGTATGTGGTACTGGACAGAGCAGCCGGGCCTGAGAGGCACCCAGGACAGAGTTATAGTCCAGGACTGCACTTCCTGGGCATGCACAGAACTGAAGGACAGCCAACTGCAGGGTCTATCTCTTTTCTATCTTCCTGAGGTGGACCGCTTAATAAAACTTGAGATTTGCCCGAGGAATGAGGGGTAGGGCTGGGACAAAGACCATTCTGGACTGAGGCCTACTTTCGGAAGACAGCCAGCCCTGACCACTGTGCTCTCTGAACCAATCTTGGCCCAAACTCATCAATAACACACCTCAGAGGTGATGTCACTACCAGTAATCACTCAGCATCCCAGCCGCAACAAGCCGGGAGTGAACTTCCTCTATGCTAATCAGGCCACCAAAAAGTCATGTGACAAAGGCATTTCCCTCCTTGGTCATGTGACCCTTTAACTGTGCCTTCCAATGTGAAAACCATGGCAACGGGCAGTTCTAACCAGTTTGTGACACACAGCCTTCATTTTGAGAAGAGAGGTAAAGGTTCAGGTGCTATCAGAAAATGGAGGCTCCACTCACCCCAGGGCCCCTCCTGTGCAGCCTCCAGGGGACTGTGCATGTGTTTTAGGCACCCAGTCACCTGTGGTCATCTCTCACATACAGAGAAGCCACAAGCCCATCTCGTTTCCAAACTAAAAAACTTTTCAAAGCTCAGCTTTTTAACAAAAGTCCCTTCAAGATTCTCTGTACTTTTCTACAAAGCTTTTAATTTAGGAACAGGCACATGTGGGATCAAACTAACAGGCACTGGAGGGAGACTTTTAACTTATAAAACCCATGGGCAGGAGAATAAAATGTAGCAAGAGGAGCATGGAGAGTGGCATGCAGATGGCTCTGCCGCATGGCCAGGCTGCCTAGGACAACTGCATTTATCTGGAAGCTGTATGAACTTGTCCTGCTGCCTGTGATGAGAACACAGCGAAACACGATGATAAAGTGGCTTCATGTCACCAGCACAGACCCCTGGAGACAGGCTGGCCTGGTCACCAGCACCTGTACAGGGTAGACCTTGCCAGGGGAGGCGCTCAGTTCCTATCCATGTTCCCTCAGCCTGATGTGAGGAAGGAGCTTCACAGAGGAGACACAGAGTTGGCCTCAGGGACTGGACCTCTGTGGTTCTCAAATGGAGCTTCCTGGGGCCCAGGGAAAACCCTGTCCTCCCAAACCTGTATCATCTTGGCACCCACTGAGTAGTGGGGAGAGATTCTGACTATGACAAACAGTGGCTCTGTCCTTAGGATCATGGCCCACTGGAACCCACAGGACACAGGAGAGAAGACAAGTTCACCGGTGGGAACAGAACAGAAGCACTAAAGAAATAACAGCCCGAAACTTATTTAAGGGGAAGCTTACCCAAGAAGACCCACAGACCCCAAACATAGAGCACTCCTACACATCTCAAACTACAGAAAGTCAAAGAAAAGGTTCCAAGTAATGGTTGCACAGACTCACACTGGGCATGAACAACACAGCACCTAAGGTCAGAAACTGTGCAATGGGGTCTTTGAAACATGGGGCCTCTGAGCTAACCATGGCCTACAGCCCAAAGACACGTCCACCTCAGGGCCAACACTCGAGCCCAGCGTGACTAAACTATGACTCACCCAACTACCCTTCTGCACCTAAACCTTGGACCACAACACACTGGCTTTAGCTTGACTTCCACACCAAACCCAGTCCCCCAAACCCTGTCCAGCCTGGTCTCCATCGCCCTTCAATGGCCCTCTGCCTTCAGAATGGCTCATGTACATTCACTGGCCCCATGGCACATAACCTGAGGGAGGTCCCCAGACCTGCAGGGGCCCCAAGGTGTTGCTTGGCAAATGTGGCCTTAGTCACCTAGAATATGTCTGTGGTGAGAAGAACACAGATGGAACAGGATGGACAGATGCCCCCTGAACAGGCCTGCCTGCCTTCCTCTTTAGGTGGGACATCTTTCTCTGGCTCACAGGAGGGATTCCCCACCCTGAGTATATCCCTCTCGCATAGGTGACACAGTCTCAGCTCCCAATAAGGGCACAGGAGGACTGGACACCTTGCTTGGCAGATCCTGAACAAGTGCTCCCACCACCGGAGTGGGAGAGCTGGACTCACCAAGACTGAGAGATCATGTGGCTGCTTCTACTCAGAGCCAGGGGACTGCCCCCCTGCCCAGTGCTGCCTCCTATAGGTATCAGCACTCTCAGTGGAGAGGAGAGACACCCACAAAGCTGTGCACCGGAGACTGATGGGACTCAGGCTGCTGAGAGTGCCCCACACGTGAGAGACAGCAGGTTGTCCTGACTCTACTTCTCTCAGGGTCTTGAAGGCTCAGATGTCTCAGCACAACAAAGAGAGGGAGTCCTACTGCCCCAAGGCAATGTGACAGCAAGAGGGGCTGCCCTGGCGCCCAATGCTCACCTGGCAGTGGCTTTGCTGGCCCTAAAGGACCTGCTTCCACCTTGACAAGATGGGGCTGTCTGGCCAGGCACACACCTTTAATCCCAGCACTTAAGAAGCAGAGGCAGGTGGATCTGAGTTCGAGGCCAGCCTGATCTACACAGTGAGTTCCAGGACAGCCAGGGCTACACAGAGCCCTGTCTCAAAAAACCAAAGAAAGACAAACAAACAAAAAACAACACAAAACAGAAAAGGTGGGGCTGTCTGCCTAAGGCCAACTCTGAGGTTGGTGTGTCCTGTTATACCAGGCCACGGGGACTGCCTCTCCAAAACTGGCAGGCCAAGGTCCTGGCGGGCCACAGATGCAAGTGTTCAGCAACACCAAACTCCCCGGACAGACATTCTGACAAGTCATAGCCCGGTGAGCTATAGGTATGGGGCGGGGCTAGTTACTCCAAGAGGGTCTCTAGCCACAAAGATCTGGATTAGAGGGGGGCCCTCCTGAGACCCCAAACACAGCGAAGGGGGGACACCTGTTCAGGCTTACAGGCTGGCAAAGTGTGTGAATGATGGGGTCCACTCGAGATCCCACTGGCATCTAGGGTCTAAGTGAAAAACCTTGCATGTTGAAACACCTTTG
>NW_023505909.1:0-13095 GCF_004664715.2 Peromyscus leucopus | reverse complement strand
CAACTAGGACATTAAAGGCTTTTAAATTTTATAGTTAATCTATTACTATTATTTCATTTATATATTTTTTTTAATTAGATGGGGACAGAGGACTATGGCACAGTGTGGAGGTCAGAGGTCAACTTTTGGGGGTCAGATCTCTCTTGTTCTCCTGGGGCATTGAGGGAGGCACCTCAGGTCACCAGGTCTGTGGGCAGAGTCTTTACCAGCTGAGCCATCTCAATGGCTCAGGGTTGATTTTGTTTTTCTTTTAATTTCCTCAACGAGGAGACTGTATCATTGGGAATCATCTCCCTTTTCTCCTTCCTGCCCCGAATGCAATTGTGATGCCAGGGGCTGCAGTGGCCATGTTAAGACTATAAAGTCACACAAATACAAGGGCAGAGCATCAGTGCACAGGGTGCCAGGAAGGGAAGAGAGTCCAGATCCTTGGTACGGTCACTCACCCTCTGCCTGGCTCTGCTCTGCTGTGTGGGTGAAATGAACCCTTATCACCTACAGCCATGGTAGGTTTTTCTGTCACTTGCCTCCTAACAGATTCTGGCTGTTAACCCATGCGCTGGCTTGCTCACAAAACCATGGGTTCAGATTCCTGTCCTGTTAGTTGGACATCTCCTGAGACTGACTGGCACTGGGGTCACTGGGGACACCCAGCTGTCCACAACGGCCCACCGCAATGGGAGATTCTTCCTGCCTCACTCACAGAGGCCTCATGGTCTCAGGCACACTCCTGTCTGAGTGATGTACAGTGTTCTGCCGGCATATACACCTGCTGGCCAGAAGAGGGCACCAGATCTCATTACAGATAGCTGTGAGCCACCATGTGGTTGCTGGGTATTGAACTCAGGACCTTTGGAAGAGCAGCCAGTGCTCTTAACCGCTGAGCCATCTCTCCAGCCCGAAACAGAGTCTCTTATGGGCTTGGAACTCACCAAGTAGGCTGGGCTCGCTGGCCACTGAGCCTCAGAGATCCACCTGCCTGGGCTCCTCCATAGCACTGAGATCGCAAGAACGCACCTCCACGCTGAGGTCTGAATCTGAACTCAGGTGCTCATGCGTGCGTGGCAAACGCTTTACTACCTGAGCAACCTCTCCAGCTCCCATATAGTCGGGTGAAGAAAGAAATCAAAACATTCTGCTTATTGCTAGATGACCTCAGGCAGACCTAAGAGAGTGGCTTCAGGGGGAGTCTTGTAATTTTCTTACGTGTTTTGTAATTTTCTGTGAGTTGTATAAACCTTCCCCTTCACTAATGAGGTCATGTTTCAATCCGAAGGAAATAGCTACACAACAGAGGGTTTGTTTGTTTGTTTGTTTAAGGGGGAGTGGTCCAGACAGGGTTTCTCGGTGTAGCCTTGACTGTCCTGGAACTCACAGAGATACATCTGCCTCTGCCTCTGTCTGAATATGTGAGTGCAGGCACCCGGGGAGGCCAGAGAAGTAGAATCCTAGAACTGAAGTTACAGATGGTTGTGAGCATTATCTGGGTGCCGGAAATCGCACCCATGTCCTCTGGAAGAGCAGCCAGTGCTGTCAATCACTGAGCCATCTCTCCAGCTTCTAAGTTTTATCTTAAAAATAAAATGAGGGAGCAAACAGAATTAAAGTGCAGCTCTTTTTAACATTGTTTGTTTGTTTGTTTTTGGTTTTTGGAGACAGGGTTTCTCTGTGTAGCTTTTTGCCTTTCCTGGATCTCACTCTGCAGTCCAGGCTGGCCTCGACTCACAGAGATCCGCCTGCCTCTGCCTCCTGAGTGCTGGGATTAAAGGCGAGGGCCACCACCGCCCGGCCTTTTTAACATTGTCAATTAACTGTGGTGGCACACACCTCTAATCCCAGCACTCAGGAGGCAGAGCCCGGTGGGTCTCTAAATTCAAGGCCAGCCTGGTCTACAGCATGCTAGTCCCCAGTTGGTGAACTGTTTAAGAAGGATTAGAAGGATTGGAGGACGTGGCCTTGTTAGACAGAGCAGTGTTTCAATGGGGGTGAGCTTTGAGGTTTCAAAAGCCCACACTAGGTCCAGTGTTGTCTCTCTCTCTCTCTCTGCCTGCTGCCTGTGGATCAGGATGTAACCAGGCCCAGTCTCTCTCTCTCTCTCTCTCTCTCTCTCTCTCTCTCTCTCTCTCTCTCTCACTCTCCCACACCCCCAATACCTGTGGATCGGGATGTAAAAGTGCTCCCGTAATGTGCCTGTCTGCATCCCACCATGATTCTAGTGGACTAACTTTCTACAACTAAGCAAGCTCCCAATTAAATGTTTGTTTTTTACTTTTTTGAAACAGAGTTTCTGTGTAGCCTTAGCTATCCTGGAACTCACTTTATAGACCAGGCTGGCCTTGAACTCACAGATTCTCCTAGCTCTGCCCCCCAAGTGCTGAGATTAGAGGCATGTACCATTACCACCCAGACAAATGTTTTCTTTTTATGAGTTGCCTTGGTCAAGGTATTGCTTCACAGCAATAGAACCAAGTAACCAAGACACATGGCACACGCCTGTAATTCCAACACTTGGGAAGCTGAAGCAGGTGGATCACGAATTTGAGGCAGGCCTGAATTATATGGCAAGACCCTGTCTTAAAAATCTAAACTATGGCCAGGTGGTTGTGGCATGCTCCTTTAATCCCAGAATTTGGGAGGCAGAGGCAGGAGAATCTCTTGAGTTCAAGGCCAGCCTGGTCTACATGTAGAGAGCAAAAAGCCTTGTGCACAAAGGTAAGCACTGGAGAAGCCAGGACAGTTAAACACACAGCTTATCTCTTCAGTGTATGAAGTGCATAGCTGCTCTTCCTGGGATGCTGGGACTGCTGAGTTTTACAACCTGACGATCCTTTGCTCTCTGAGGAGACAGGCTGTGCCATGTCTCCCAGAATTGACGTTTTTACTTACCAAGACCTTTTCCCCTAAATCTTGAGCATTGCTTTTAGACCATAAACCCACTCTTATAAGTGATGTCACTTAGGCTTTACAACAGTCTAAGTGACTTCTATGTTATCTTAGGGCCATGGCAATCCTGACACCACAGGCATTATGTTTACCTCAATCAAGCTCCCTAGACCCTAAATCTGGGGCACTATCTCTGCGTCAACAGGACCCATTTTTGTGAAAGAAGCCAGATGGTCTTTGTAAGGAATCTCAATGTAAACATGTCTTAAGTTGATGTGCACATGGGAATGAGTTAATCACTATCTGAATACTTTTTTCAAAAATTGTGCTATGCCTAAATACAGTTAAAATAAAATGATCTGGGCCAGACTCCAGAAGTCCCGGTCCAGTACGAGTGACAATATAATCAAGTGGATTTTTTTTTCTCTGCCCGCTGCAAAGCCTGCAGGGGAATCACCACAGATTGGAGTTCCAGGACAGCCAGGACTACACAGAGAAATCCTCTCTCGAAAAATCCAGCCAAAACCAACCAAACCAAACAAACAAACAAACAAACAAAAACCCACTGAACTATGGGGACTAGAGAGATGGATCCGAAGTTAAGAGTACTTACTACTCTTCCAGAAGACCCAAGTTCAAGTCCCAGCAGCCACAGGACAGCTCACAAACACCTGTAATTCCAGTTCTAGAGGATCCACCCACTGGGTGATCATGCATCTGCAGTATCACCATTCAGGTGGTGACAGTTGAATTCCCTGGGCTCACTGGGTGATCATGCATCTGCAGCATCACCATTCAGGTGGTGACAGTTGGATCCTGTGGGCTCACCGGGCAGGCTGTTAAGCCAAAGCAGCAAGCTCTGGTTCCTCTGAGAGACCTTGTCCTAAACATAAGATGGAAGCTGCACATGGCGGCGCACACCTTTAGTCTCGGCACTCAGGAGGCAGAGGGAGGCGGATCTACCTCTGTGAGTTCAAAGTCAGCCTGGTCTACATTGGGAAAGCAGCTGGGACTACACAGAGAGACCTTGTCTCAAACCATCCTACCTCCCAACCACCCAAAAGAAAGACAAACCACAAAGAGACCTAGAGCAAGCAGGAATGGCATAAATCTTAATTATCTCTTACCAGAAAGTTAACGAAGCACTCAAGGTATGGACTGGGTCTATCAAAGGGACAAGAGTCAGTCAGAGGGGATCCAAGAGCCAAATCTGCAGCAGCGTTTCTCATAATGGCTTTATTGAGATATGATGGACAGTATATAATTTATGTTCCACACAACTAATTCACTTAAAGTATAAAGTCCAGGCTGGGCACAGTGACACATACCAGTAATCTGAGCACTTGAGAGACAGAGATAGGAGCATCACCACAAGTTTGAGGGTAGCCTGGGCCACACAGTGAGCCCTGTCTCAATTAATAAAAATACATTTGAAAGTAAAGTATAAAATCCAATAGTGTTTTAGTATACTCACAGAGTTTTGCAATTATCGCCATAATCTATTTTAAATTTACTTGTGTGTGTGTGTGTTGTGTGTGTGTGTGTGTGTGTGTGTGTGAATGTATACCATGTGTGTGGTGCCTTTAGAGGCCAGGAGAGGGTGTTGTCACTCTAGTGTTACAATTAGAATATAGAGGGGCCCAGATGAATTCGGATTTTGTGTAAATGGCTAAAACTATTTAGCACATTGATACAGCCCTCCCAACTTTGACTCAGAATGTTCCCTGAAGATAGACCTCTTGGAAAGGGAAACTGGAAGGTCCAGCTTGCCCTCTAAGCCCCTCAGGGTGCCTTTTGTTGACAGTGACACACACACACCAGCATGTGACCCTATCCAGCTTCCAAGCACACCTCTCTGGCCCAAGCTCCTCGCAGCCCAAGGTCTCCTGTGAGGCCCTAGAGAACAAGGTGTTTTGTGTCAGGTGCCCTCCTCTCCCTCATCAACTATTCTCCAGCCACATCTGGCTAATGGGTCTCTTTCCTCTTGAGAAGGTAGATGTTCTTGGCCACCCTAGCCTTCTGGAACCCTGGTTCCGCAACATCATCACCCTCCCGGAAATATGCTAGTTTGAACTATGCAAAACTGTCCAAGCTTCAGGGAGCGATGGCAGATGGGCCTGGAAGGTAAGGGGTTCCATGTAAGGCAGACCTGAGCAGAGCTGGATTCTGCTCACCACTCCTTTCTTTCTGGAAACTTGACCTCCTTGAGGTTAACTCTAAGACATGCTCCTTGGGGATGGGGGCAGGGGTAGGGCTGGGGAGGGTGCTGGTCATAGGACCTACCCCAGGTTGTAGGTTTATGCCCCCTGAGTATATTCTGTATTTTTGGTTGTGAGCATTGCCTTTAACGGCTGAGCCATCTCTCCAGCCCTCCTGCATATGTTCTTAATTTTCTCTGCTGAGTAGTACTCCATTGTGTATATGTACCACATTTTCTTTATCCATTCTTCAGTTGACGGGCATCTAGGTTGTTTCTAGTTTCTGGCTATTACGAATAGTGCTGCTATGAACATAGTTGAGCATGTATCTTTGTGGTATGACTGAGCATTCATTCCTTGGGTATATGCCCAAGAGTGGTTTACTGGTGTCTCTACATGTTGCTTCTCCTGATAGTGACTGACAGCGGCTGGCAGCGTCTCCTGACTCAGCCTTCCACTTCCCACAATTCTCCTTGTCTGTTTATCCCACCTATACTTCCTGCCTGGCTACTGGCCAATCAGCGTTTTATTTATCAACCTATAAGAGCAACACATTCACAGCATCACTCCACCTGTAACTCCAGCTCCAGAGGGATCTGACTCCTCTGGCCTCCAAGAAGAACTGCTCTCCTGTACGTGTCCCACCCCCAACAAACACAATTAAAAAACCAAAGAAAGGGCTGGAGAAATGGCTCAGAGGTTAAGAACACCGACTCTTCAGATGTCTGAGTTCAATCCCAGCAACCACATGTGCTCACACCATCTGTAATAGATCTGGCGCCCTCTTCTGTATACATAATAAATAAATAAAAAAAAAAAAAAAAAAAAAAAAAAAAAAAAAAAACAAAGAAAAACAATTGGGATCAGATTAACCATCTGTGAACGAGGATATGACCAACTGTCACCTCCCTGAGAAGGTGACAATCTCAATATCATCTGTCACCAAAAGTCTGAGAGATGTCTGCTGTCTGTAACAAGAGAAAGTTCCGTCACTGGTAAGTCGTTCCACCTCGGAAACAGGAAGGAGAGTGTGACTGAGAGTAAAGGGAATTCTCAGAGCAGAGCTGTGTGGCGCCGGCCCCCCCCTTCACCCCCTGAGAGATGGCATTTTGGGGAGTTGACTGAAGTAGGCAGAACCCAGAGGAGGAACGTTCAGGAGGGAGCCATTTTATGAAGCACCATTTGTCTCTAAAAGCAAAATTTACTTCTATAAAAGGAAACAGGAGGCAGGAGGGGAAGCTTCCATGGCCTGGACCATGCATGCTGCAAACCCTGCCCCTTGTAAGTGTCCCGTAGCGTAAAATCCTTCCAGGGTTGATATTAACACTCAAAGGAGACCAGAAGGCCCTCACCCTAGACTTGCAGCTTTGACAAACACGAACCCTGGTTGGATTCCTTTCTATTCAAAGAACTAGAAGATTCACAGCGGGTAAATTGTGAATGTGGGCTGGGCAGTGGTGGTGCACACCTTTAATCCCAGCACTGGGGAGGCAGAGCCAGGTGGATCTCTCTGAGATCAAGGCCAGCCTGGTCTACAGAGTGAGGTCTGGCTGTCCAAGTATTTAAAGACTGTCAGACCAATAACCCGATTTTTGTTGTGTTGTTTTAGTTTTTAAGCCGTGATTTCACTCTGTAATCCAAACCGGCCTAGAATTCACTGAGCAGACTTGAACTTTGGGCAATAGTTCTACCTCAGTCTCTCAAAATTCGAAGATTACAGTCCAAGCCACTATGACCAGCTGAATAAACTGTTAATTAGATATACTCTTTCCTCATAGCCTGGGGGGAAGGAATCCATTTAACTGGATAACATTTAAATGTGTTTCTAGCTATTTTTGTATATGACAAAGTAAAATATCAAAGACAGCTGAATTTAATTAATTTAATTCTTCAGGATCAAATGTCTGTTTACTAAGGGAGCTGGTGACCATATTAGCGATTTACAGAGACATATTCAATATAAAGTGATTTGCAGTTTTGTTTCTGGAAAACTTGTATTTCGTGCAGTGATCTGGTCCTGAGTGGCAGTTCCTAGGGACAGCAGCTGCTACTCAGGGCGAAGGGACAAGGTACTACTACCCTACTTCCTATTGAACCATTCTCTGTCACCGCATGTATTAATTGGTTTAGTTATTATGGTGGTGTTTTTGGTTTTTTCTTTTTGTCCTGTTCCAGAGCAGTGGATAATCTTCAGACCTCCACAGGCACCAGACATGCACATGGCTCACAGCAACACAAATAAATAAAATGAAATTTTAAAAATTCATTTTTAGGGATTAAAATTCACATGCATTGGTGTTCTTCCTGCATGTATGTCTGTGTGAGGGTGTCATATCCCCTGGAGTTACAGACATTGTGAGCCACTACATGGGTGCTGGGAATTGAACCAGGTCCTCTGAAGGAGCAGTGTGCTTAACTGCTCAGCCATCTCTAGCCCCTCGTTTGTTTTTCAAATGCAAAGTAGCCCTGGCTGTCCTATAACTCAGACATCAACCTGCACCTGTCCCCAAATGCTGAGATTAAAGGTGTAAACCACCGCCACCGCTCAAAGTTAAACATTTAAAATAACTTAAGCCGGGCAGTAGTGTCCAAAAGGTTTTAGTCCCAACCCTCAGGAGGCAGAAGCAGGCAGTTCTGGCCTACAAAGTGTGTTCCAGGAAAGTCAGGGATATACAGAGAAAGCCCTGGCTCGAAAAACAAAATAATAAAATATAAAATAAATATACTTATGTATATTTAATCCTATTGCTATATTTCCATTAAAAATATGGTTCAGGAAACAAAGACAGGCAGACCTCTGAGTTCCAGTACCAACAGGAATAACACCAGGAAACCGAAGGAGGACCCAAAGGAGAGCATGGTAACACACGCCTTTAATTCAAGTAGTTGGGAGGCACATCTTTGAGTTTAAAGCCAGTCTACACCTCATAATTTCACAACAAACAATATGTTTGGAAACAGAGGTTAAAGGTTCTGAAAGCAACACAAAAAGGAGAAATACACATGAAGTCTAAACAGAAGCTAATAGGTGAAGCTTGCACAAGAGCTTTCCTTTAAACCAGGTGAGAGGTCCCCCGAGGGGGTGCACCGTTCCTGGAGGTACTGCAATACCAGGTCGATGCGTGGAGTGGACGGAGCAAGCTCCTATTCCAACTCCTACTTCCAAAAATCCATTTAATATATTGTCCTCGGATAGAGGACGTATCAGATATTAAACTGATAAGAACAGATACTACACTTGATCTTAGCCAAAAGGCCGAGAAGCGATGCTCAGCACACCGCCCGGAACCATGCCTTACTCTCATCGTCCCCCTTGAACTCGTGGTGAGCTTCCAGCGTGCCTCTGTCTCCCTTCTGTGCCCCCACCTCTCCCATCATCACCAATGGACTCTGCGACAAATTTCTCATGCCCCGCAGGTTTCACAAGAAACTTCGCGTGCGTGAGAGACCCTCGCATTTCTCCCCAACGGGATCATGGTCTCCGACGAGATTTGCATACTCCGCCCCGCCGCGGAGGGGCGTGGCCGCCGCGAGCCGACTCCACCCCGGAGCTGTCCAAGGACCGGTAGGAGAGGCTGGGGACTTCCTCTTACATTGCAAGTGAAGGACGGGAGGGAGCTCTTGGAGGCCGGCGGTCCGCTCTTTGTCCAAGACAACACGATGACGTACAACACACACAAGAAAAGCCCAGACTTTAGTATACTTAGTTCATGAAGTAGCTAATTAGTTTATAAACAAGATTTCTCAACATAGCCCTGCCTGGCTTCAAATTTGTGATTTCTGCCTCGGTTTCCCAGGTCCTGGGATTGTAGGTGTGGCATCTAAAAGCTCTTCATATGTTGAGAAGCACATTTCCCGTGGTGTGGCTTGGATTCTTCTTTCCTTCCTTCCTTCCTTCCTTCCTTCCTTCCTTCCTTCACTCCTTCCTTCCTTCCTTCATTTCTTTCCCCTTTTTCTGAGGTAAGGTGTTCTGGGACTCAATATATAGTCCATGTTATGGGGTAGTCACCAGATGAGACTGCTCAGACAAGGGTTTAAGCCAATGGAAAGTCTGTGTTAAGCTGGCCAGCAGCTACACTGCCTGTTTGGGATCCCAGTGTACCCCTGAACCTTTCTCAGGGTGAGCTTTTAAGCACAAAAACCATACCCTGGGTTGACACACTTCAGCTAACAAGAAGTTAGCCAGAAGCAGATCTACAAAAGCCAAAAATCAAGATAATACATTTAGAGACATTGCCAGAACTGTGGACTTTGATGGAGCAGGCCTTTGTTTTAGTTCAGGCAGGTGGTGTTGTCTACATGCTGAGTGTTACATCCTGAATGGTACTGCCATCATGGAGTCAGTTCTGCTAAGGTCTGGAAGCCTACTAGGGTCTAGTGCCCAGTTACAGTCTATACTGGCTTTGAACTTGAAATCCTCCTGCCTCAGCATCCTGAGTGCTGGAATTACGAGTTTGGGCCACCACTCCCAGATTTTGTTATTTTTTGTTTTTTTTCCAGACAAGGTTTCTCTGTGTAGCCTTGGCTATTCTGGAACTCAGAGACCCACCTGCCTCCAAGTATGGAGATTAAAGAATTGTGCCACCATGTCCAGCGCTGGATTTTTTTTTTTTTTTTCCCGAGACAGGGTTTCTTTGTGTAGCTTCTCGCCTTTCGTGGAACTCACTTGGTAGCCCAGGCTGGCCTCGACCTCACAGAGATCTGCCTGCCTCTGCCTCCCAAAGCTGGGATTAAAGGTGTGGGCCACCACTGCCCGGCTCTGGATTTATTTTTTTTTTTTTTTTTTTTTTTTTTTTTTTTTTTTTTTTTCGAGACAGGGTTTCTCTGCGTAGCTTTGCGCCTTTCCTGAACTCACTTGGTAGCCAGGCTGCTCGAACTCACAGAGATCGGCCTGCTCTGCCTCCCAAGTGCTGGGATTAAAGGCGTGGGCCACCACCGCCCGGCTTGGATTTATTTTTTTAAAAGGTGGGGTTTTTTGTTTTGTGTTTGTTTGTTTGTGTTTGGATGGTTGTGAGCCACCATGTGGTTACTAGGAATTGAACTCAGGACCTTTGGAAGAGCAGTCAGTGCCCTTAACCACTGAGCCATCTCTCCAGCCCAAAGGTCACAGATAACACTAGCTGTCAGACCCACATGATTCCTTGGTCTTCTGGACCTTGGGATGGGCTCCAAATTTCAAGAGGGATGAAAAGCTTCCTAGTTCTAGTTCAGGGGTGGTTTTCCTAAGTGGTGCTGTATCAAACAAGGATGCAGTGAGGGAGCAGCAGCTGGACTTGAGAAGCCTCAAGAGCCTCAAGTCAGGGCACTGTGAGAACCCACAGGGGCTTCCTAGTGAGAACTTACTCAGGGTCAGAGAATCTGAGCTTGCCTTACCCAGCAGGGCTGCAAATCGAGATGATTTGACCGTGGGTGTGGTTACCAGGTGTTTGGAAGGGTCTACACTTGGCTGTACAGTGTGCTTTGATCTTGCGAGGGGGAGGTCTTTTGCTCCTCCCTTGGCATGTTATAAGAAGCCATTTTCAATAAAGGACGAGGCTGTTGGGTATTGACCCAGGCCATTCTGAAGCTATCCTGTGTTTCTTTCTTCTCATTGGCTAGGTCTGTCTTTCTGTCTGATATTTCCTCATTCCGCTCTCCTCCACCTAAGAACCCTCCAATAGGTGGGAGCTATACTCCCACAGGGGACAGTGGGCTTATAACTTTCATGCTCCAACCCCCGTCAGCTCCTAATACCTCCCCCCTCCGCATGGACCCCATTCTGCCTTGCAGGAAGCCGCAGCACCAGACCTTGAATCCTAATTCCAATTTCAGTGTCTAAAATCACCAGCGGGTGATTGAGCTCCCTTTGCCTCTGCCCACAGAACCTGGGGGTTTCCTTTTCTGTTTAGTAAGGGCTCTGTCTGTGAGCAATGTCACAGACATTGGTCTCTACCTGCCTTCTGATGGCCTCCAGGCTCATGTAATCCCTCCATGCCAGCTTGATCTAACTATAAAACCTCTCAGTCTTTGGGGAGCCACTTCTGCACGGGTCCAGTTGAGGTGACCTCTGCAAATCTGCAGTTACCTCCAGGCTGTCCTACCTGCTCTTGTTTCTCAGCCCTTTAGACACTGGGGGCCACTCTCCTTTCCCTCCAAGAGTCCCCACTTTCCTTTGCTTCGGTCACCACATTTGTGTGGTCTTTTAAAGTCTGTTCCTGGTGACTGAAGGGATGACTCAGTGGTTAAGACCATGTCCTGTAGCGGGGCGGTTGTGGTGCACGCCTTTAATCCCAGCACTCGGGAGGCAGACAGGTCTTTGTGAGTTCGAGGCCAGCCTGGTCTACAGAGCGAGATCCAGGAAAGGCGCAAAGCTACACAAAGAAACCCTGTCTCGAAAAACCAAACCAAACCAAACCAAACCAAAACCTGTGTCCTGTGGGGCTGGAGAGATATTCCCACTCCTAAGAGCACTGGCTGCTTTTCCAGAGGACCCGGGCTCAGTTCCCAGCACCCGCATAGGGGCCCACAACCATCTGTAACTTCAGTTTTAGGGGATCCAATGCCCTCTGGCTTCTATGGGCCCTGCAAAAGTATGGTGCCCAGACATGTATACAGGCAAAACACCCATAAGCATTAACCAAACAAACAAGCCAAACAAAAAAATCCCACTGAACTATGGGGGCTAGAGAAATGGATCCAAAGTTAAGAGTACACACTACTCTTCAAGCAGACCCGAGTTCAAGTCCCAGCAGCCACAGGACAGCTCACAAACACCTGTAATTCCAGTTCTGGAGGATCCACTGCCTTTGACCCCTAGGGCCCCTGCAGTTCTTTCACACACATGCAACTACACAAAGAAACTAAACTAGCAGTTGGGCAGAGCGGTGCACATTTGTAATCCCAGCATTTAGGAGGCACTATCAGGAGGTTAGGAGTTCGAGGTCATCCTCTGCTACATCAAAATGTGAAGGTCGCCATGAGACCTTGTAGCAGAACCAAAAGCACCTTGTTTAAGTGGCTCTGAAAGACCCTAACCTTTCAGGCTTAGACCCCCAAGCCCCAGGAAATGAGAAACTAAAAGTCTAGTTCCAAGGGCAAGCTGACTCAATCATTATTCAACCACCCCTGTAACAATGTAACAATGTGAAAAGATTTCTGTTAAGAGATGTGCTCAACTGGGACTGGGATAGTTGCAAGTGTTCCAGGAAGGACCACTGTGACCTTTGTTTAAACTCCACTCCCGCCCTGATACCCCCCTTGAGGTTTCAGGAAGAATGTACATGGGACGGGACTGTACCCACTCTGTGATCAGACCATGATCTTGTGAAACGAAATTGTATGGGAATTGTAATCTTGTGGGTTTTGTGAGTTTTTCCTTTAAAAGCTCCCATGTGGCTGCAATAAGATGCAACTCTTGCTCTCAGGACAAGAGTAGCCCATGTGTATGGTCGCTTCAGTAAAAACCTCAGGCTGCTGCATCAACTGGACTGGAGTCTGGGTTCTTGGGGTGCCCACTTGAGACCCTAGATTTTGGGGTCTAACAGCTCCACACTGACGTCACAGGAGGGAGGTTTCCTGAGGGCCAGCAGGAGTTAACATCAGATGGTCAGAGGTGGAGGGGATGTGGAGCAGGAGATAAGGGCTGGAGGAAGACTGAGATCAGCAGTAGGGTTGGGAGAGGCAGGGCCCTGGGAGGGATGCCAAGGGGGAGGACAGTTTTGACGGTCACCCTGAGAACATTTCCTCCCACATAAACACTGCGTCAGAGGTTTGGAAACCATTTCCCTGAATTCAGGCTGCCAGAATTGCACTTCTGTCTTCTCCATCTTCAGATTTTCAACTTCGGATGTCTGCTCCTTCCAGGGAAGAGTGGAAGGTAAAAAGGAAAGCGAGAAGAGGAAGTGCAAAAGGAACTAATTTCCTGTTTTGTCCCCTAAGGAAGAGAGGTGGACAGGCCTTTCACATCTTTCTTACCATTTTCTGTAGAAATGTTGTTGCCGCTTCATTTTGAAACAGGATCTCACCTTCTAGCTCA
>NW_023505908.1:0-9339 GCF_004664715.2 Peromyscus leucopus | reverse complement strand
AGCCAAACCTCTTAAGTCCCCTGAACCTCAGTTTATTCTATGTAAAATACACACAAGAAGTCACCCCACCCATGCCACAGTGGGAGGTGCTGCTGAGGTGTTGTGGGTGACAACTGAATTAACATGCTCTATGCTCAATGGATGCTAGCTAAAAATAACATTAAGTTCATTATGTGGTCAACTCTATGAACAGACCTGGTTATTAGACCTGTTTCCCCATGATACAAGGCAGGACCCCCCCCCAAGAGAGTTCAACCAAAACCCCAAACAAACAAAAATCTGAGAGGCTGTGTAACCTGAATGTGGTGCCACAGCGAGGACTGGTCATGGGATTGAAGTCCAGGCCACGGGGTGATCCACCCTTCAGCCTCAGGTCCTGGGATTGAAAGCTGAGAGGCTGACAAGTCAGAAGGGCTGCATAGCTTAAGAAAGTTTCAGTGAATCTGGCAGAAAGGAGAACAAAATGAACAAAACTTGTGGGTGGTAATGGTAGTGGTGGCTGTGACTGAGATCTGGGCTGTAGGAGCACAGATCCCAGAGATCTGCAGCTCATGTAGAGCCCAGAGCCCAGCACGCATTCAGCTTTGGGCTCCAGGACTAGGTGATGTAGCAGGGGAGCGGCAGAAATTTCAAAGGCGTAACTGCTACTCTCCAAGTCCCTCACTGTTTGGGCCTTTTGTTCCCCAGGCCAGCTCACAGCAGTCATGGTTCAAGTTCCTTGATCGTTTCCTTCAGACTTTTTGGTCTTGGGGCTAGGAAGGGGACCCTCCTTGGACACCTCTTGCTGCTCCCCTCCGCATGTCCTCTCTCCTTTAGTTCAGGGTCAGCCTGAACTGAGGACCCAAGACTTTTCTCTGGTTAGTAACTTCACTCTCTTTCCAGTTTTTTGTGGGCTAGTGGGAAATAGGCAAATCTGGAGTTCAGAAAAACATGGACTCAGAAAGACCCCTGGTTTATTTTACCTGCTGTGTGTCTTGGACAAATCAGTTACCTTCTCTGAGCCATAGCTTTTTCATCTGTAAAAAGGCCACCAAGTAGGGAACATCTCTCTTCCAGCTGTCTAGACTAAATGAAAGTTCACAGTTCAGTCTTAATACAGAGGAGTCTGATCATACTGGCCTTTGGAGGCAGGAGGCAGGCGGGGTTCCCTGGCTTAGGAGCATGTGGAATTCACAGCTTAGCTGTCTCTTACTCTTACTCTCTGACATCTCCTGGCACTAGTGCTAGGGCAATTGCATGAACTGGCCATGAGCCCTGTTGGATACAGAAGGACAAGGACACAGTCAGTTTCCCCTGGGTGTAATCAGTGTGTGTGTGTGTGTTGTGTGTGTGGTGTGTGTGTGTGTGTGTGTGTGTAAGACACCAGGCACTCCATGTCAAGCATTAGGACTCCCCCTCCACACAGTGCAGATGAGTACATGATGGTCCCCAAAGCCACACTTTGCTGGTGACTGTCCAGCCAACTGCAGAGTATCCTCTCCTCTGAGCTACCCAGGCTCACTCAAGGCCTGCAGGTTGGGGGAAGGTCTCACTTCCTTCTAGCCTCTCTCCATCTCCTGCATCCTTTCTGTTCCCTAAGAGCCTAACTGGTCATGACTGCAAAGCACCTTTCTGGCTGTGCATCTATGTCTCCTTCATCTTTTCTTGTCTGTTTACAGTTGAGGTTTTAAGACTTAGCAAGATGAAGTGACTTGCTGTGGGATACAGAACCGAGGACTGGCAGGGCAGGACTTGCTCCCTGTCACCTGGCTGTCAATGGGATCTGGCTGGGAGTGATTTGGGATGAGACAACTGGTGAGCAGCTCTGGGAGGTGATGGCTGGTCAGATCTCTCCCCACCCCCAGGGTTACCTGCTGTGGGCGGGTTTAGTACTTTATTTCTTCCTCTCTGACTCTGACCTGTGAATCTGTAATCTGAAAAATAGCTTACACATGGAGGAATCCAACTTTAAAAGAACATTTTAAGTGCCAATGGCTCAAAACCATTTTTCCAATCACTAGTTAGTTGTCATTAGTGCAGGAGAGAATTCTGAGGGGTGCAGTGAGAACATGTATGGGGGGTCTGAGCTGGTGCAGGAAGTGGTGAAGGCTCCCCTGAAGAGATGGTGCTTTGTCTCTGAGCCTCTGGTTCCCATTTACAAAACGGTCATCGTCCTGTCTGACATTGGACAACTTCAGGATAGATTCAGACACACTGGGAGGGAGTTTCACAGGTGACTTGCCTTGAATCTTTTGTTTAATTTCTTACAGTCACAGGGATCCACATCAGGATCTTGTACATGCTAGGCAAGTGCTCTACCACAGTGCTATGAAGGAGAGGCCACCTCAGCCCACAGAGGTGGAGAAATTCCCCAAAGCCTCACAGCAATTCAGTGACAGACAGAGGCTACAGCTAAGAGCTCTTGAGTTCTATCCAGTGCTCATTGGTTTTAGTTCCTTGAAGAAACCTTTTTTTAAAAAGTTTACAAAATAATAGAACTATCATTCAAATCCATTTGACAAATTTCACAGAGCAGTGCCGCTGTGAAAACACAGGCCAGCGATTCATCCTTCTGAGGCTATGTGGTCAGGGCTAAGGATGGAGCTTAAGGACCCACATCTTAGTTCTGCCTCTTCCTGGTTGTGTCTTAGTCCCCTCACCTGTAAACTAGCACTAATAGTTCAAGCCTACCTCACAGGATTATTACAAGGACCATGAGTGAAGACGGAGCACTTAGAGAGCTCTGCTCAGACAGTGTCTGGCTTTATTACAGAGTAAGAATGACCACCATTATCATCTTCATGAACTGTAACACCAGAGGATATAATTGGGTTGCTCTTTGTTTCCAAAGCATGTTTTTTTTTTTTTGAGACATGATCTAGTTCAGATTGGCCTTGAACAAGATATATAGCTAGGATGACCTTGAACTTCTGGTCCCTCCTTCCTCTACCTTTAGCATGTGATACTTCATCTTGTTTATGCTGTGCTGGGGATCCAGCTCAGGTTTAATGCATGCTAGGCAAGTACTTTGTAGATTGAGCTAGGTCCCCAGATTTTGGGGGTGTCCTTTCTTTTTTGTAGCTCAGCCTGGCTTGGCACTCCCTCTACAGCCCCCAGACTGGCCTCAAACTCATGGCAATCCTCTTTACTCAGCTTCCTGTGTGCTAAGAGGCTGTAATTCTTTATCCCTTCTCTTTTGTTGTAAGGCATTTTCTTCAGAGCGTGGTGGAGTGGCTGTGTCATGCTCCCCCAGCCTACCTGGTTGACACTGGGTGCAACCATTGATGTGCTAAGAAATGTCATGGTATTTTTGAGTATGGCTTCACCTTTTGCATGAATTCCTTGGTGTTCCAGGATATTTGCTGGGGGTGTCCAGTGGGTCTCTTTTTGTCATCCAGGCTGTCCTGGAACTCATGATCTTGAAGTCCCTTTGCTTTTGCCTCCCAAGCCCTGGGATTGCAGGCAGACGCTATCACGCCTGTCTCTCCCAGCTTTTGTGATGAAAGCAATCCAGGGAAGGAGGTTAATGAGCAGAAAACAGCTCCTCCAACAGTTGGAGCCTGGACAAGGGGCACACACCACAGTGGTGTGTCATCACTCTCCTCGGACTTCTCAGGATCCATTCTGTGCCAGGCTGAGGCACTCATTCTCGGTGGTATTAGTTGTGTCCTAAACTTGGCCTTGCTGTCCCAGAATGTAACCCCAGAGTTACTGTGTGTAGAATGAAGTTGAGGCAGCTGACCAGCTAGGGCTCTGGCTTTAGGAAGATGAGTAGGTGGAGCAGATCATTTATGTCCTACTCACAGCTGCCCTGAGATCCCAGCCCATCCATACCACAAGAAGTCACAGAGATGTGGCCCGTTCCAACCCTCTTTCTGTGCAAGAAGGAAACTGAGGCAGACCCAGAGGAAAGGGACTAGTTGAAGTTCACTTGGGTGGTCAATGGCAGAGCCAGGCCTGGAATGCCCTTTCTACTGCCTAAGTTGCTTCATTCATTCATCCATCCATCTATCCATCCATCCATCCATCCATCCATCCATCCACCCACCCATCCATCCATCCATCCATCCATCCATCCATCCATCCATCCATCCATCCATTTACTTGCTGTCCTACTCAGGGTCACATGGTAGGGAGAGCATGGACTTTTTTAGGGCAAACAGTCCTGCTTTTCAATCAACTTAGCCACTGTATGATCATAGGTAAGTAACTTTTAAATCTATAAAATGGGACTAGTAATAGAAACACACATGCCTGCCTTGTCTCAGGCTTTAACCAGGGAGGGGTACAGGATGGCAAGGTGCTAACGCAAGTCATGTTAGCATCATCATTTCTCATGTGAACCCCAGCAGCAGCATTGAATCTTCATTTTCTCTGTCATAGACTTAGGGTTGGACAGGGCCCCTGCCTCCAACATTCTTTGGGAGGGGACTTTTTGAAATGCCTATAGTTGGATTTTGGTGAAGCCCCACCCAGAGTAGCCAGGTTTAGAGTTGACTTTAGATTTCCATTGAGCAGATTCCTAGTGCCTGGGATCCTGTAAAGCGAGAAGGCAGCTGTGAAGATGGTGTCACTGTTTACACTCGAGCTGTTGGGGCAACGCCTGGGAAGCAGGGAGCAGGCGCCTGGGAAGCAGGGGCAGGCGGCAGCTGAGCACTTCCAGCCTTCCCAAGGTCCTGGAACCCTGAGGATGAACAGTGAACCCACTCCCAGGATCCAAAGGGCTCCACTCCAGTCCCGCCCACATGTGCAGGACGGGACAGTGGCTGGCCTTTCTCATTGCTTGGCCTTTATGTGACTGTGAGGCAGTCTCTCTTAGGCCTGTCTCCATCCATTCCCCAGCTTCTCCCTAGACCACACGAACAGTCTCCCACTGAAGACTCTCGAGAGCAAGCAGGGCAGGACCTGACTAGATGGGCAATGCTGAGGGTGGTCTTTGGAGCCTCACACTGATCTGCTAGCCCCCCTCCCCATGACTGATAAGCTTCCTTTAGGCAGACAGCTGAGAAATGTGCTTTCTCCTTGAGGGGAATCCGTTCTAGGGAGCCAGCTTTGTTCCCCACTTCATGGGGAACATCTCTCTCCTTCCTGCCAGACTGAGCTGCTAATTGAGCCTGAATTGTGTCAGGATGTCTGGGGGGGGGGGGTGAGGCCACAGGCTTCTTGCTGCTGGGGTGGTCCTGAGGGTGAAGTCAGGAGCTGGCTCATCCCACCCCTGCCAGAGACACTGGGAAGACAGGCAGAGGCAGACACATCTGGAAACACGCAACTGGACAGCCTGGAGCCTTCAGAACCCCCAAGGTCCTTTGTTTTATGGGAAGCATCTGGCCAGGGGTTCTCTTATGCAGAAGGAAGTGAAGGGCCCTGCCTTTTGGACTGTTTTCCTTTGGGAGGAATAACTACCCTAATCCCCAATGGTGGCCTGGATTTCCTGCAACTCCTCTTGAGCACAGCATGGGCCCCTGGGTACCTCAGGGTCTCTGCATTGCTGTGGTCAGAGGGCTGGTGAGAATGTAGGTGAGTTTTGTGGGCATCTTTACTGACATGTACAGGTGTGTGTGTGTGTGTGTGTGTGTGTGTGTGGTGTGTGTGTGTGTGTGATGTTACTCTAGAAAAAGTGAAAGTAAACTTCAGTCTGTCTTCCTGGTATTCTCTACACTTCAGGGCTTCTCCGGCTGAGAGCAAGCGGGGTCCTGGCCACCTTTTTCCCTGGTTATTCGCTGCTGTTTCATTTCCGTGTTCTTCATGCCATTCTAGTGTTTTATGAAGACTGACCGTGGAACACTTAAAAACAGTGTGCTCGTAGGAACTGTGGGGCACACTATCCACCCCCAGTCTTTCCATTTTATATGGCTCACTCTGGTTTGTGTTTTCAACGACAGATGGGACAAGAGCCACGTATTTAAAGAGTTTTTGTGGTTACATTGAAAAGTACAAGGAAACTGATAAAACGAATTTTAGTATTTATTGTTTAATCCAATATGTCCAAAATAGTTTATCTCAATATGAAATCAGTAATCTTTTCCCTTTTTTCTTTGTTTCTTGCTGGCTTGCTTGCTAAGTCTTCAAGTCTCTTGCATGCTGTCCATTCTACACTGGTGGCATTTTAAGGTTTCAGTCTCAGTACCATGACAAGGAGTTCAGCTCAGAAATGCCCTGGCAGGAAGAGCGACCCCATCATAGACACCAGGGAAAATAAAATTTAATTTTATTTTGCAAGCAGAAAATGTGGCTGGGACATTCTAGACCTCAGGGGTGGGGGGTGGGGGTGGGGGTGGGGTGGAGGGGGCAGTAGAGTTGAGCAGCCCAGAGCTGCTTTCCCAGTTCCTCCCACCTTCCCCTAACAGTCCCGCTCTGTGGGCCCACACAGGTCTGGTTTCAGAATGCCCGGGCCAAGTTCAGACGAAACCTTTTACGACAGGAAAACACGGGCGTGGACAAGACGTCGGATGCCACGCTGCAGACAGGGACGCCCGTCGGGGCCCGCCTCGGAGCTGTCCAACGCCTCGCTCAGCCCTCCAGCACCCTACTACCCTCACAGACTTGACTAGCCCACCCTGCGACTGTGACGTCAGTCTTAACTTCTGTGCCTGGCAACCTGGAGGGCCACGAGCCCCACAGCCCTTCACAAACGACTCTTACCAACCTTTTCTAATGACTCGCCACCCCTTCTCCCCAAGCCCACGATTTCTTTAAAAAAGAAATTATCTCTAGTTGAATTCCAAGTGTATTTTAAAAATAGAGGCTTTGAGCAACTAACTAACCACGTTTTAGATCTCGCCTGGAAACAGAGGGAAAAAAAAAGAATTGTGCGTCGGGCTAACGCATCGGTGTGTGCTGAGGAATTACTTGGAGATACATGTGCAACACAACATTTGTGTCCTGTACAGTTTTGTGGACTGAGCGAGGAAAACAAATAATTTAAGTTGGCTGAGAGCTTCCGTATTTTTCAAAGACTGCCACGTGCCTTAGGATACTGTTTTATCTTCATACTTCGGATGAATTGTTCGGGTTTTTTTCTCTCCTCTTTTTTCTCTCTGTATATTTTATGACCAGAGCAAAATGTAAAAAAGGAAAAAAAAAAACCAACAAAAAAAGTTTGTTACTTTGAATAGCCCTAAAAAGAAAAAGAAAAAAAAAATAAGGAAAAAAAGTCAACACCCCCTTCAAGAGTTGCTTTCTTGTTTTAGAATTTAAGGTGGAAGTCTGTTCGATATCAGAATTTGTAAAATCTAACCAGTAATAAAATCACTTATGGAAAAGACTTGGTGCTGGTACTGTTTTGTGTATGAGGATGGAGAGCTTTTCTGAAACCTAGGCCAATTCCAGGGTCTTCACCTCCCTAATGTTCTTGGCATCCTTTCTCTGTGTCAAGATTTGGACTGGGATGGCACTGCAAAGGCATTCTGGCCTTATACTTAAAGACTTAACATCAGAGAGAGAGAAGCCATCATGCTAATGCTGTGATCTGAGAGAGGGAGTGGAGAGAGACTGTTAACATTCACATATTCATTCATTCATTCATTCATTCATTCATTCATTCATTCAATCTGTAAGCACTAGAAGTCAGAGTCCCTTGCACCTGTCTCTTCTGCCCCTGGCAGGGTGAGAATGCACTCAGTGCTGTGGGAGACCTCTTGAAAATGTGCAGCTTTCCCTGGGAGAAGCCTCTGCCATCATTCAAGGGCAACCTAAGCCCCAGTGCTCCTGATCTCTGTCTGTCTCTGTCTCTCTCTTCTCCCTCTTCTTACACAGATTTTTTTTTTTTTTTTAATTTCCCCAAGAGTTGGGACTGGAGGGATGCCCAGTGGTTAAGAGCACTGGCTGGTCTCATAGAGGACCAGCATTTGCTTTCCAGAACCCACATCAGACAGTTAACACCTCCAGTAACTCCAGCTCCAGGGAATCCAATGCTTCTGGCCTCCCTGGGAACCTGCCCTCATATGAACATATTTACACTCACACACACATCCATGTAATTTAAAAATAGTAAAGGGCTGGAGAGATGACCCAGTGGTTTGGAGTACTTGCTGCTCTTGCAGAGAACCTGGATTTGGTTCCAGCACCACATGGTGGCTCACAACCGTCTGGAACTCCAGTTCTCATGGATCTAATGACCTCTTCTGACTCCAATCAGCACCAGGCACGTATGTGGTTCAGACATAGATACATGCAAACAAAAAATAAAATGACTAAATCTAATAAAAATTAAAAAAAAATAACAGCTTCACTCAGGAGGCAGAAAGCAGGTAGATCTCTGAGTTCGAGGCCAGCCTGGTCTACAAAGTGAGTTCCAGGACAGCCAGGGCTGTTACACAGAGAAACCCTGTCTCAAAAAAACAAACAAACAAAAAAAAAAAAAAAAACCCCAAACCTCACAAAAACAAAAACAAAAAATAACATCTTTACAAAAGCAAACAAATTTAGTTTTTCTACAGTAGCTTTAGGGAACTGGATGTCAGCAGTCACCTCATTGCCTCAATAACCCACTAGTTGGAAAACCCAGAGGGACACTGTAGCAGGGAAGACTGAGCAAGTCTGGGGGCTTTATCTTTCCTCCTTCTGTTGTCATGGTGGAAAGAGCAGAGGGAGGAGGCAGCGATGGCCAAGTGCTAGAAGCCTAGGCTGAGCTATTTGGATACATGTTTTAAAAAACCAAAGGCATGAAACCCTGCCTCAAAAAGCCAAAAACCAACCAAACAAACAAAAACAAAGGCACATACATCACTATTGTTACCATTATTTACTATCCAGTAAATAGGAATCTGGTGACGTTTATGAAAGCTTCTAGAAATAGAGCATGCCCACACCTGAACAAAACAGGTTGATTAATGTTTCCATGTGAACACACCCATGTTGCTGCTACCCAGCCAAAACATTGAACATTATTACACCCTGAGTCTCTGCTGGTCCCTTCCCTGACCACTTCTTCCTCATAGCACCCATTCCCACTTCTCAGACTTGAGATTAGTTTTTTATTATTAAAATATGTATTTATTTATTGATAGTACTCCTATGGGTATTTTGCCTGCATGTATGTCTGTGCAACATGTGTATGCCTGATGCCCAGAGAGGTCAAAAGAGGGTGTTGGATCCCCTGGGACTGGAGTTATAGATAGTTGTAAGATGCCCTTTGGGTGCTGGGAATTGAACTCAGGTCCAGCCAATGCTCTTAACCACTGAGCCATCTCTCCAGCCCTTTAATTAGTTTTATTTGGTTTTGATCAACAAAGGAGACTCAGCAAGATTCTTTCACTTGCTTGCGGTCCCACAGCCAGTCCCAGACCCCCCACGCTTCACACATTCATGGTCACACATGCAGGCAAGAGCAGGGAGTGGCAAGGGGCATTACCTTTTCTA
>NW_023505907.1:0-17000 GCF_004664715.2 Peromyscus leucopus | reverse complement strand
TGCTCCCCTGAAAAAAGAAAAAGAGAAAAAGAAAGCAGGCTGAGCAAGCCGTGAGGAGCAAACCAGTAAGCAGCATTTCCCCACGGCCCCCACTTTAGCTGCCTCTTTCCAGTTCCTGCCTTGGACTCTTGCCCTGATTTCCCTTCAGCATGGACCACGATCCTTCGAAAGCCGGTGGCACTTACCCGACCCCCACTCTGGAGTTACTTTCACTGTGGTGTTTTATCACAGCAATAGAAAGCAAATTAGGTTGAAATCTGCCTCATGCTCAGGCCTTTGCAAAGGACCAAGGCTTCAGAAAACAAAGGCCTGAGCTGGGAGCTGAGCAGAGGGCCTGTGAGGCATCCTTTTTGCGCCCTTGGGGGCAGAGGGCACTCCAGTTGCGGCATGAAGCACAGGGTAGGTTCAAATGAATGGTACTTTCTGGATGCTTAGGTGAATGTATCTGTCCACGTGAGTTCAGGATCTCTGGATTCTCAGGGTTATCACCCGAATCTTGGATGGCACAAAACACCTGTCAACAAGGACTTCGGTCATTCTGCAGTCTTCTGTGTTCAATTGAAAGTATCAAAGATGGTATTTTCTTCACTCCTGGGGCTCTGCACTGCTGCCCTCTGCCACCTGAACTGCCTGGTTCAGGCCACTCAGCCTTTCACCAAGAAGCCTAGCCAAGGCACTGTCAACTCAGGTAGGTGACAGTACCCCATGTGTGCCAAGGGACAGGTGTCTAGGGGGTAAATAGAAACTGAAGTGGGGTGTGATTCATCTCCCTTACCCACATCTGTAGTTAAGGAGGTACTTGAAGGCTGGGGAGTGCCACAGTGGCAGCCACCTGGAGGTTTCCTGAGTGCGGCCTCTCCTGGGAGGGGCCCAGGTGTGGGCCTTTGTGATGCTGGCCCCAAGGGTAGCTCTGCTTACTCAGTAGGTGGGAGTAGGAGGCACCAGCCTGTCCCTGGAGAAGCTGAGCCACCAGCTGGCAGGGCTTAGCACAGTACTGTTCAACCCCCAAGCTCTTATCTGCCAACTGAGCTAGTTTGTGTCAAGACCCAATGGGAATAGAATTTAATTCCATCCACATTCATGTCGGTAAGACCAGTGTGCCCAGCTGCACCCAGCTGACACTGTGAGCCTGCTGTTACCTGCCTCGGTGTTTAGGTGTCGTATGTCTGTGTCTCCATGTATAAGTTTCTATATGAATATGCATGTGCCTGCAGACACGTGCCTCTCTGTGTCGGTGCATGTGAGCTGTGTGATAACTGGTAAGCACGTGATGGATACATGTGCATTACTGGAGTCTAACGCTTACTGCACCTATGGAAGTCTAAGTCCCAGTGCAGCCACTGCCCAGTTGAGACCTGTGCCAGGTCAGTTCATCCTGGGAGCCTTGATTTCCTTGTCTGTAGGGTAAGGCTGGGAATTGAAAAGCCCAAAGCAGTATGGGTAAGAACTTATCACGGGGCTGGAGTCATGGGAAATGTTTCACAGATGTTGGCAGTGACTGTTGTTGCACCTGTCTGTGTGTTTATCTAAGCACCTGCTTATTGTCCATCCTGGGGCAGTGTGCTTAAGTATAAACATAGTGCATCCTTGACTTTAACTCAGCATTTAATTAATCATGTGTGTGTGTACACGTGCCTCTTGTGTGTGTGGAGATCAGAGGACAACTTTGTGGAGTCAGTTCTCTCCTTCTACTTTTATGAGTTCCAGGAACTGAACTCATGTCACCAGGTTTCAGCAGGAGGTTCCTGTCCCTGCTGAGCCAACTTGTCAGCTTCTAACTGTATTAGGTTTTGTTTTTTGTTTTGTTTTATTTTTTTCAAGACGGTTTCTCTGTGTAGCCCTGGCTGTCCTGGAACTCGCTCTGTAGATCAAGCTGGCCTCGAACTCAGAGATCCACCTGCCTCTGCTTCCTGAGTGCTGGGATTAGAGGTGCGTGCTCCTCCTGGCTGTATTAGTATTTTTACACCTTTTTAAACTTCTGTGATACCTTGAAAATCAGTGTTAATGAGGCTTTAGTTCCTGACACTTTAAAACTCCTGGTGTTTGAAATGAGAATTAACTCAAAACTTTGCTTTTTGTTTATTTATTTATTTGTTTGTTTGCTTATTTATTAATCTGAAACACACACAGTGAGCCTTTCATGCCCAGGTAACATATATGTAGCACACACATGTGAACATGTGAACATAAATTACTGTGCTTGGTCATCATGGCCCAGCTGTGTATCCAGCTCAGGAGCTGGCACATGCAGACAGAAATTGGTTTTTCTAGACTGTGACTTTGCCTTGGAAGGGGATAGAAACCTGTATGAGCCAGAGCTCTTAGGAGCCTAAGACAGCAGAGGGGTCAAGTCCTGATCCTGCCCAGACTCCAGAGGACACAGCTATTGTTTTCTTTGCAGGTACCTTACAGCAGGGTGCAGCACTGAGGGCAGTTGGTAGGCTCAGAGGCCCCTCATCTGTCTGGTTCATCAGACTTGAGAGGCTTGCCCTGAGCTGTCCCTCCTCCCTGGCCTCACCCAGAACTCTTCCTGCTTGGGAGTGATGGGTTCTGAACAGGCCACACCAGCAGATGTGACACTGCCCAAGGCGCCCGGAAAGGAGAGGAGATCCACTCTATAGGTTAAGGGAAGGCAGAACCAGGATGTACTGTGTTGTTCTAGGGCGATGGACAATGAACTTGAGAGTAATTGCTTAGCAAATTGACAGGTGTCTTGTTTTTTGTTGTTGTTCACTGAATTTTGAAGAATTGGGACTGTATTTGTCACCAGTGTTCACAGCAGCATTATTCACAGTATCCATAATGTAGAAACCATCCAGATGACCCTGGACAGGAAAATGGATACACACAGTGTGGTCTATACACATTGTAGAATAATAATTAGCCTTAAAAAAGAGTGAAGTCATGTTACTCTTATATATGACCCTTGAAAACATTGTGTTAAATGAAAGAAGTTGCCCGTGAAAGGGTCATCATCATATGGTTTCATTCAGGTAAGAGACCAAGAATGGTCACATCATAGACAGGAAATGTAGAATGGAAGTAACCCAGGGGGAAGAGAGTGGAGAGCTAGTGCTTGATGATGGAGTGTCATGCAACCCCAGCAAATCGAGGGCCAGGTACCTATCACCCACACCTAACTTCTTGCCTGCATCAAACCTGTTTCCATCCCACCCCCACCCCTGATGTTAATATAAGCTGAGTACCTCTTACCTGAAGTACTTAGGGCCAAAGGTATTTTGGAACTTTTCAGATTGGGAATATTTTGCATTTATATAATGAGAAACCTTGGGTATGGGATCAATTTTACAGGATGTTTTTTGGCATGCCTGTCTTTTGTCTATGACCCATGACATGAAGTCAGGTCTTAAAATTTCCCCTGATTTGGGAGCACTTAGACTTTAGATTTTTGGGTTTGGGGGCTTAAGTGAAAGGCCTCAAGTCCTAAGGGCCCATTGCCTAAGGGGAAGTGGGTGGGAAGGAGATGGAGGGGTCTTCAGAGGTGTAACTGGGGTTCTTCCTGACTGTGTTTCACTTGGTACAATGCACTGGAGACATGTCCACATTGTGCGAGTCTGTAGTTGTTGCCATGGCATATTAAGACAGTGTATGTGGAGACAGTACCATATACCTGCCACCATGAAGGCTATGTAAGTCCTTTACAGTTTGGACAATGATGAAGACACCAAATGTACACACAGATGTTTCATCAGTCCTGCTTCCATCTCTCCTGATTAAACACTGGTTCCTGTAGAGAGGGAGGGGTTGATGCACAGAAAACGGCTATACTGGTCTCAGGTGGGTGAGACTTATTGTATTAACTTCACTTTTTATTCTCTAGCAGCTCATCTTATTGTATTTTACACGAACATGACCCACAATGGTTGGAAGACAGGAAAACACCCAATCTTGCCTGTGGAGGCCCACAAAGGTTTTCTATTGAGATCTGAGCTTGCTTTACTCAGCAGGGCTACATTAGAGGATTGCTTCAGCATTTGTGTGGTTATCAGGTGATTGGAAAGGGTCTGTACTTGGCTGTGCTAGGGAGAAGTCTTTTGCTCCACCCTTGGCATTCCTATAAATAGCCCTCTAGAAGAGACAGAAGGGGGACAATGGATTATGATCCAGGTCCTCTCAAGGCTATCCTGTGTCTCTGTTTCTCTCCACTCTATCCTTTTATGTAGTATCTCTTATCTAACTCTCCTAAAGAGTACCTGTTGTAAAATGTGGGAGCTGGTCTCCCAGATGGGCTCCCACAAATGGCTCCAGGAACAGGGACAGGGGATTTGGTAAAAAGAGGGAGGGGGCATTGTGGGTATAAGGGGGCATGCCTAATAAGGAATTAAAAATAAAGGCAATGATAATTTTATTCTCAAGAATGAAAGTCAAGCAGCTGAATGCTGAAGTTAAAAGTGAGTGAGGCTGCAGTGAATATTTCTCTCTATCTAGGTTTCTTTCTTTTTTCTCTCTCTTAATTTCTATCTATAAAAATTAAGGTAAAATATAAGGTAGAATGTAGGACTATAGTGTAGAAAAATACTTAGGGTAAGAAGTAAAAAATATAAGGTAGAATATAGGAATATAGTCTAAGAAAAAACTTAGGGTAAGAAAAGTAACAAGACAGTGGAACTATGTCCTTGTTTTCCAACTATAGGGCCATCAACACAAACTCCTGGGGAAGAATCAGAGAAAAGTCTATCAAAGATGAGAAAAATGGGCAGAAAAGGATTCCTGTGGAAGCTTTTGGTCTGTGAACATCTTAGATTTAAGTCCTGAGAGGCAGAGGAAAGAATTTTCCCTGAGGTGGATGTAAGTAAAATAAAACTCCGCTGACATTGTTACTGTATGATAACATCATACCATCAGAATTAGTTTCCTTGGCCATAAAGCCAAGTTTAGGGAATGGAAATCTTGGGGAAGACTTAGTAATTTTTTTTCTCAAAAACTGAAAGCTTTCTTAGAAAAAGCTTAGTAATCTTTCTCTTAAAAACTGAAAGCTACTTTGGGAAAACTTAGTAATCTTTCTCTAAAACATTGAGAGCTTTTCAGGTCTTCTCTTCTCAGATTTTTTTCTCTTTCTGTAATGGCAAAAGTTAGATTCACTTGGAAATAACATCCATCAGTATGGGAAATCACCTGTAATTGCTCTAGAAAAAACAAACCACCTCTTGGAACAGGACAAATTCTCTCTGCTAGTCTGATCTCTCCTTTAAACCAGTATTAGAAAAATGGCAGCCAGAATCCCCTGTCGCCAGAGCCCATGCCCAAGAAAGTGCAGGCGGAAAGCCAAGCAGGGACAGCTTCCCCAGGGTGGAGCCGCAGCAGAGGCAGTGTGGGACCCAGCGAGGGGCTGCAGATGTGAAGGCAGCCATGGAGGCTTTGAAATCCTCTCTGCAATGAGGGAAGCAAGGTCTAAGTTCCTACATCAGGGACTCAAGCTCCTACCCCCAGAAGAGAAAATAGTTAGCAGAGAACCTGATCTAAGGCATCAGGGACTCTGCATCTTGGAGAAGGGCCAAGCAGAAGATCTATCGGGGGGTGGGGAAAATCTCTCTGAAAAGGCTTTTATTTTAAGTACTTTCATTTTCTTTTACTGACCTGGTAAGGTGGGAAACTAGTGCCAATCTGTGAGTGCACACAGGAGGGCATGGCTCACTCTGAGGAAAGTGTCAGGTGAAGGAAACACACCTATCAATGCTAGCTCAGGGAGAACAGGAAGTTCCCATGGTAAAGAGCAAATCTTGACTCAAAAACCTCCTGTGGTGAAAGCAAAAGCTTGAATACAGACCATGTGAATGGAAGTGTTCTCCAGGACCCAGAAAGGCAGCATGGGAAATGTAGTTTGTTTGTAACAGCATGACAATATAGAGAAAGGCAGCTTGGGAAAGGTAGTCTGTAATGTAGTTTATAACAGTGTGATGATATAGAGAAAGGCAGTTTGGGAAATGAAGTCTGTAACAGACATGCCAGTACTACACTGCCCCAAAACTCTGTTTTTTTCAGCTCAAAATGCTATTTTTTTTCCACAAGCTTTGCTAGGTTGCTCTTGAGAACTAGGAACAGGTGAACAGTTTGCCTGTCAGGAAGCAATTAAAATGCTAATACTGTTTTTTCAACAAGTCACTTTGAAACCCTCTAGAAAACTAGGGAAAGAGGACACACACTGGGAAATTGCTTTGGGTGTGAAAAAAGAAAAAAACTTATGGGCAAATAAAAAATAAGAAACTTGGGTTGTGCTTGAAATGCACGAGAGAGAAACACTGGCATCATTAAAAATGTTCATAGTAATCTTAAAAAGCAACTTTAAAAAATTAAGAAGAGGGGATTTACCCTCAGTCAAGCTTAGAGCTGCTGATGAATTAGGCTCTGACTTCAAACTCTCAAGAAAACTTTCAGAATGATATCAAAGCTGACTATAAACTCCAAGCTTTTGAAATGATTTGTGTACTTTCTGTCTTGAAAGAAAATATAATAGTTCTGTTAAATCTTTTTTAGGTGTTTTCTATAGAGTTTGCTTTTGAATGTAAGTTTGTTCTGTTAAGAGATCTCTTCTAGATGTTTGCTAAGGTTTATAAAGTAGTCAATGTAAGTTTGTAAGAAGTATAAATAAGTATAATGATATTCATGTTAGCTGTAAATATGCATAGTGATGTTAAGAAATCTCTTCTAGATATGTGCTAAAGTTTGTAAAATAGTTCTATAGAGTTTCCTTTTGAATTAAACATGTAAAAAGTATAAATATTGAATGCAAGAAGTATAAATATTGAATGCAAGAAGTGTAAACACTGAATGTAAAAATGTAAATGTTGAATGTAAGTTTGTAAAAAGTATATAGTGATTTCATATTAGAATTGTTTTTTATTACTTCATTAATATCTGTCTTAGTCTGGACAAATTAGGTAACATTAATTTTTAAAGAATAAACCAAATCAATCAAATTAGAGGCATCTTGAAGTTTCTATTACTCTTTTACCTTCAGATATATTTGAATATTTTTATGATAGATTAAAATATAATTTTATGGTCTCAGTAGCCCCTGGAAAACTTAAGTGAAGATGTCATAAATGGGGGGGGGGTCTGTCTTCTTCCTAGAAGTTTCCACTCCTGTTTTTGTTTAGAAAAACAGGTAGGCCTCCCATAAAGGTATAAGCCTCCCACAATCGAGTCAGTTTGTAAATGTCTCTTTATAATTAGTTTGGGTTTTTGTTTACTTGAGTCGATATTTTGAAGTGATTTGAAATGACTGTTTTCTCTTGGGAATCAAAATAGTCTCTTGAAAATTTATTGAACATCTGTTAGGAGAGAGTTTTTGATCCAAGAAAAGGGCTTAGTGCAGCTAAGACTGTTGTAACCACCTTAGACCCATTCCAAAAAGAATATTCCATCTTTATCATCCTCTACTCCTTTACTGGAGGTGTGGCAGCTATGGAGATTGCTGTGGATGTTTGCAAGCTCTTAGTAGGGACCTGAGCCAGAGCTGAGTTGGGCTCTGTAACCCTCTTGCCAGAGGCTGGTAGCCAAAGACAGTAACTTTCAACTTGACACCTGAATATAAGTATGTAAAATTAATCAAGATGACCTAAGACAGGTACAGTCTATCTGAAGGGTTCAGGGTGGAGGTGGGAGTGGGGGTGGAGGGGTGGCTTTATTATATCAAAAAGGGGGAGTTATGGAGGCCCATGAAGGTTTCCTAGTGAGAGCTGAGCTGATTAGAGGATTGTTTCACCATGTGTCTGGTTACCAGGTGCTGGGGGAGGTCTTTTGCTCCACGCCTTGGCATTCATTAAATAGCCTCAGACAGAAGGGGCAGTGGATTATGATCCAGGCCCTCCTGAGGCTATCCTGTGTTTCTATCTGTTTCTCTCCCCTGTATCCTTCTATGTAGTATCTCATCCCACTCTCCTCAAAAGTACCCTGTCATAAAATGTGGAGCTGGGCTCCCAGCTGGGCTCCCACACTTGCCTCACTGTCTCAAGAGTCCCAGGGAAGCAGTGGGAAAAGGTTCCCAGCAGAGAGCTGCATTGCAAAGGCCCACAGGAGCCTGGACCTTCCGAGTTAGAATGGTGTTCTGGTTGAGCCAGGGGAGGCTGGGAATGCGGCCAGTGGTCAGATGGTGCCTTCGTGCTGGAGCAGAGCTCAGACTATCTGAAGAGGTGTGGGGAGCCGCTGAAGGTTCTTAAGCAGGAGAAAAACTGATTCACATTGCAGAAAGGCTCCTCCAAGGTAGGAGGAGTTGGCCTCCGGGAGAGAGCACACCAGAAAAGAGGAGGCCAGGACAGGACCTTGAAAGTGATGCCTGAGGAAGGTAAAATGCAAAGAAGCTGGGGTGTACCGGTGGGTAGGAAGTTAGACTGCAATTGGAGAGAGGGAGACCCAGCTGCCAGGCCTGAAGGCCCGGTGCCTCTTAGGAGAGTGGGTGGGAAGTGGGGGAGGGGTCTGCAGAAGTGGAAGCCAAAAGGAGACCTCCCTGCTCTGCAGCTGGGGGCTTGCCTGAAGGAGAGCTCCCCAGCCTCCCCCACCCTCCCGCGCCCCGCCCCGCCCCATCCGGATCTGATTCAGCTGTCACTCAAGCAGTTGAGGCTCCTGAAGAGCTGGTGATGGTGATTTGTGCTGGCCCTGCAACCCCATTGTCCTGCTGTGATTTGGTCTTTAGCGAGTGTAACAAAGAGCTCAGCTCAGGAGCAGGCTCTGGGCTGGTTGTGGGGGAGGGGACGGAGGGGGAAGGGGAAGGAAGGAGCTTAGCTAGGCTGCCCTGCACATTGCTTCAGGCCTGCTTGGAAACGTGTACGTATGGTGCTGGCACGGTGGGGCTGTGTGCGTGAGGCTCAGTGCTATGTACTCATGTGTATGTGGGTAGAAGCGCACTGGGCACTTGGCAGGCCGCACCAGCCTGATACTGCACACCTGCAGGCATCTCTGTAGTGCCCGGGCCCACCCGGAGGAGCACATCTGCCAACCTCCTAGTCGTTCTGAGAAAGGGCTGCCTTGAGCCACTGCTAATCCCAGCTTCATCAAAGACATCTGGTTTCCTTAGCCTGCTCTCTCCTCGGTCACTTGGCCCTTGCTTGAGTGTGGCCCCATTTCCTGCTGGCCTGACTGAGCCAGTGCATATGTGCGTGTTGGGGAATGTCTGTGTACGGGGAACGCTGCAGTTCTTTGGTGGACCTGACTGCAGCCTTTGTATACACACATGCACGTATTTGTGCCCAAATATGTGTGCATATGCTAGTGTGAGCATCTTTACATGTGCACATGGGAACACTTGTGAAAATGGGCACCTGGGTGTGTGTCCATTCGGGTGTGTAGATCTGTGCACTTCTTGGTGCATTTGCAGGAATTTTCAGGGGGGTGATTCTGCAGTTGAGGTAGACCTGGTCAGCAAGTTGCTCCTCCTAGGCGCCCCTGGGCTTATGAAGAATCTGTTCCCTCTCCAAGGGGAACTGCTTGGAGTTCAGCTTGTTTTTGTTCAAATGCATCAGTGTGTGCTGTGAGAAGTGAGGGGAGGCTCCAGCCTGTCTTTACCTTCTGGGAGGTTGCACTTCCCCATGTCAGGAGGGGGGGACTGGGTTCAATGGAAGACTATAGACCTTAAGTTACTTGCAGTATCAGGCAATATTCAAAAAGCAAGACTTGGTGTTGCTGAAAGAGATTTTGTTCCATGAAGGGCTTATATAAGAAAGACACCTAGCCCAGAAGATACCAAGAAAATGATCAACAATCAAACTATATAAAAAATAATTAGATGCCGGGCGGTGGTGGCACACGCCTTTAATCCAGCACTCGGGAGGCAGAGCCAGGCGGATCGCTGTGAGTTCGAAGCCAGCCTGGACTACCAAGTGAGCTCCAGGAAAGGCGCAAAACTACGCAGAGAAACCCTGTCTCGAAAAAACCAAAAAAAAAAAAAATATATATATAATAATAATAATTAGACTCCATGCAGTGAAAGGAGTCAAACCTAAAAGGCAAATAAACTCATTAGAAATACTTATCAATGTATTATGCTATAGATTGAAATTAATATCTGTAACATATAAGAGTTCCCACAAATAAAAAACAAAAAATAACAGCACCCATGGGGGGTATCAAACAGCCACTCAATAGTGATACAAGCTAGAAAATATGGTAGGCTGTGTAGTGATATTTTGTGTATGCTCTAACAAATAAAGCTTGCCTGAAGATCAGAGGCAAAGGCCAGCTCTAGTTAGCCATAGAGGCCCAACAGTGGTGGCACACACCTTTAATCCCAGCACTTGGGATCTCATGCCTTTGCTCCCAGTACTTGGGAGGTATATCCTTTAATCCCAGCACTAGGAGGCTGAGACAGGAAGTGATAAGGCTGGGTGGAGAAAGGGATATAAGGTGGGAGGAGACAGGAGCTCAGTCCCTCAGTCTGAGGATTCCTAGAGGTAAGAAGTCTTTCTAGTGGGCTAGCTGCTTCTGATTCTCTGATCTTTCAGCATTTACCCTGATATCTGGCTCCAGGTTTTTATTAAGACCAATTAGATTTGTGCAACACAGCTATTTCAAAAGGATGCTACAAATGGAACAAATGAATAAAGCTTAATCCCTTTAGTAACAAAGATATGAAAAACTATAACTTGTTGAACAAATTTATTATAAGCAAAACACATACTCTTCAGCAATGGGGAAGAGGTGGGGTATGAGCCCATCCACATGCAACTGTTGGTTGGAATGTGAATCATATCACAGAGAGAGTATGCTTTAACAGTGCTGTCAAGATGTAAATTATATTCTACACTCCAGCAACCTGACTTCTAAAATCTGTTTTATAAGATTAGTAGCACTGGAGACAGCACAAAAGTATTCAGAAGCAGGTAGAATGTCATTTAGAGGAGACGATGGCAGCATGTGGCAGATCTGGACTGTGGGGTTTGGCAGCACCCTTGAACAAGGAAACATCCCACATGAGTAGTTGGTCAACACAAAGTGAACTCACTGGCGTTTTGTAGACTTCTTGTCTCATTTTGCTTACTTGGGCCTTTTTTTTTTTTTGTCTTATTAGTCTTTTGTTTATTTATTTTTATTTCTATTTTTGTATGTTTGTGAAGTTTGTGTGTGTGTGTGTGTGTGTGTGTGTGTGTGTGTAAGAGAGAAGAAAATGAAAATAAAGTAGGGGTGGGAAGGGGGTGGGGAGAAATCAAAATATATAGAAAAAATTCAATTAAAACAAGTTAAAAGGGGGGCACTGCACCACATTGTCAGTAGTAGATCTGGGTGTGCCTCCAGAGCACTGAGAAGTAAATGCAATGAAAACTATGTACCAGATATTCCCACCTGTGCTGCCGCCCGGCAAAGTTCTGTGTGTAAATGGGCTTAGCATTTTGAAAATTACTAATGTGGGCTTTTTCTTAATTTTGAATATGACTTCTGAAATAGTGGGCTAGGGAATGTCATCTCCTAGTGGGACACAATTGTGAGCAAAATAGACACAGAAAGAGATGTGAGACAGTCAAGTTGCACTTACCACCAAGCTTGATGACTGAGCGCCAGCCCGGGACCCACTCCATGGAAGGAGGGAACCAACTCCTGAAAGTTGTCCTCTGACCTCCACACATGGCACCCTCACCTGCTTCCCTGAAGCCCGGGTGCCTGTGTGGTAACATGGCCCAGTGTAGGCGCCCCTGAAGCTGTGCTTGTGGGAACAGGCTCCAACCAGTGAGAAATGCAGGCACTGCTGAGCTGCCATTGACTGATATAGGCACTGTATGTGCCCCACATGTGGGAAGCCGCTGTGGCTGGCTGACTAGTCAGCTTCTGGTAAGCCCAAACCTCATACTCTGCTCTACAGACAACTCCTACACTGAGTCAGAGCTGACACCATGGCCAGTAGAATATGGTGCAATGATAGCATGTGATTCCAGGACTAAGTCTTAGTGCAGTCTAGCTTCTGTCCGTCTGGTTTTCTTGGAGGCTATGGGCTCTGGAAGACAGAATAAGCAAGCAACCTCTATCCCCATTTCTAGGCCATGATATATGTTTAACATCTGTGACACTGTAAAACACACACTTATATACACAGACACTGAGATGGCTTATTGGGTAAAGATGCTTGCCACCAAGCCTGAGTAGATAGAGAGAACCAACTCCTACAAACTGTTCTCTGACCTCTGAGAGCACACACACACCACACACACACACTTGCACACATAGATACACATGTGTGCATGCACACACATGCACACATATATGTATGAACACACAAATATAATTTAAATTACTTTTAATGTCTGGAAGTGTCCAGGATCAACCAAAAATGCTAGTTACTCCTAGGGAGGTTTTTATAATCTATTATTTTATTTATTGTTTTTTTGAGACAGGGTTTCTCTGTGTAGTCTTGGCTGTCCTGGAACTTACTGTGTAGACCAAGCTGGCCTTGAACTCAGAGATCCTCCTGCCTCTGCCTCCTGAGTGCTGAGACTAAGGATGTGCACCACCACTGCCCGTCTACTCTATTATTTTTATTGACCAATCTTTTTTTAAAAGTAGAAATGCTTAGGAGAAGTGGAAGAGACAGAAGGCATGTATTATTTACATCTCTAAGAATATCTCTTAGGTAGGTAGAGCTGGGTTTGAATCCTGGTTCCACCACTCACTAACTGGTACTGGATGACAGGTTAATAAAATATTCTGAGCCTGAGTTGTCCTAGTTATAAAATGCAAGAGGCTGAAGTGTCTCATCTGATAGTGAACACCCAGTGCCCAATCTGTGGGAAGCCCAGTACCTGACAAGACAACACTAGCTTGGTAGATAATACATTCTGCCATGTATTACTTTCTGAAATAATTTTGAGAGTTTGAAAGGCAGCTGGATATGGAACTCAGTGGTAGAGTGCCTGTCTAGCATGTGATTGATGGCTATGGTTTTTATCCCCAGCAATGCAAAGAAAAAAATCAGGATTATCAAAGGAAGAGTGTAAGAGTCACACATGGTTGGACCATTTAGCCTAGGACAAACAACTGCTCACATTTGTTTCAGTTCTTTAAAAACTTGATTTAGATTTACTCATTTGTATGTGTGTTTGCCTGAATGTGCATACATGTACACTTGCCTGCCTGGTGCCTGTGAGCCAGAAGAGGGCGTCAGTTCCCCTGGAACTGGAGTTAGACGGTTGTAAGCTGCCATGTGTGCACTGGGAACTGAACTAAGGTCCTCTGCAATCTTTAACCACTGAGCATCGCTCCAGCACTGCTTCAATTCCTTCCCAAAGGATACAGATAATAGGTGCATGTTATCTTATTTATTATTATTACTTTATATTATATGTTTGAGATGTATCTGGACTTGGCCTTGAACTCATCTGTAGCCAAGGATGACCTTGAACTTCATTTTTCTTTCATTTTTGGCAATCTCATACATATATACATTGTATTGTGAACATATTCACATCCAACCAGTCCCCAACCTACCTGCAGGTTGGGTTTTTTGTTTTGTTCTGTGTGTGTGCAGTAGCCACAGCTGCTGTGTGACTATTTCAGGCACATGGTGTCTGGAAGACAACATTTCACAGGACTTGTCTCTATTCTCCAGCTCTCACAATCTTGCTGCCTCCCGTTGACACTGAACTTCTGATCCTCCTGCTTCCCCTCCAGAGTGATGGGATTATAGCCATGAGCCGCTATGCATGTGGTGCTGGGGATCCAACCAGGGCTTCAAGTATGCTAGGTGAGGCCCCACCAGAGCTGCATCCCTAGCCACTTGTTCTCCCTTTTAAAACTGGAGAGTTGAAAATGGTGCTCAGTGAGAAGAGCGGCAGTGCAGTATGTGCAAAACCATGGGTCCATCCCTAGTAACACACACACACACACACACACACACACACACGCACGCACGCACGCACGCACGCACGCACGCACGTACAATACTAGAAGGTATGGTAGGGAGATCAGGAGAGAGGGACCAAGCTACCTGGGGAAGGAGGGGCACTCCTGGTGGGCTCTGGGAGCTGTGAGGTTTTCTGGCCTCTTATTTTCCAAGACCACTTGTGCAATTAGGCCCTCTCCCCGCTCATCAGCATAGCCAAAGTTATAGAAAATGTCACCCTGCACAGCCAGCTCTGTTGTCCCGTATCAGCCCAGCATATACAAAGTCACCTACCCACAGTGAGTTTCCAAATCACCAAGTAGCACTCCGTGTCAATCACCCACAACCTTACCTGTTCACACACACACACACATGGTCACTCAGAAGCACTGTATAAAATGTCCTCAGCTCAGTCATGAACAACTCCCTCCAGGGTCACTAGCAGTCATCTATGTCCCATCAGCCCTTCCAGGTGACATGATGCTTCCCCACAGAGTCCTGACTTCAGGCTCACTGCCACTGCGTCCCCACAGCCCAGCATGGGTCTGGTGTCCCCTCAGGGCATGGCCTGCCACTGCCACTATTTAAGAGCTGGCACCAGCCATGGTGTGGCCTCACCTGGAAGCAGAGCAAATGTGAAGAAAAAGCTCTGCTCCTGCTGTGCAGGTAACAGAGGAGAGCAGCCAAGCAGCAGCTATGCTCAGAGTTGTGTCAAACTCTTTCCAGACCTGGAATGACGGTGGGGTCCCACAGGACTGGTCCCAGCAGTCTCCAGGGAAGGTCATGACAATGACAGCAATGCCGTGATCCTGGCTCTCGTGATCTCAGCTCCTGTCTCCAGACAGCGTCTGGCCCTCTGCTGTGAGAAGGGCAGGAACTCAGCACCTTGACCTTTAACCCACCAGGTACTTCACTGTCCTTTCCAAAGGAGGTGACTACCACAGGCTTATGAGATGTACAACTCTGAAATCATCTAGATCTAAGTCAGAATTGAAGCCCCGATTTTTAATCCCAAGAGCCTCAGTTTCCCTCCCTGTAAAATGCAAATAATTTTCACTTCTCATGGTTGTTGTGAAGAGTATCAGGAGTTAAAACCATGGCACACAGTAGGCCTCAGCCAGCCAACAAGCCTTGGACTGTGTGACCTCCTTTGTAAGAAAGGACTCTGTCTTGTTTAACACTGGATCCCAAAGCCAGCCACTGGCACACAGTAGGTGCTTAATATTTGTTCATGTGCAATTAATGAGGCATCCTCAACAGCCTCCAGCCCTCAAACCTTGCCTCATCATTAGTCATCTTCTTCCAAACTCTAGTCTCTAGGGTTTTCCCTTCAGAGGCCAACCAGCAAGTCAACAAGAACTGGCCACCTTCCAGGGCTAGGAGCCCTGAGCGGCAATGACAGATCTTGGTCACTAGGGGGCGAAGTCTCTTAAGGTTTCTGCAAGGACTCAGGTCCTTCTTGCTATTCAAGGGCCACGGGGTTGGGGGTGGGTGGGTGCTGGGAGGAGTAGAGAGGGTGCAGACAGGTAGGTCCTGTCTGTCTGTACCTCTGGGTAGAGAACCTTGGTACTGCTCTCCTGAAATGCAATGGAAGAGATCCTTATACTGTTTTACTTGGCTACTCAGAGCACAGCATTTAGTCAGGTTTGACTAGTCCCCAGCCCCTTAAGTTTTAACCTATTCACCAGTGGGCTTTACCCACTATGATGGCACACTCAAACATCAAGATTACCTGTTTCCCTCAGCTGAGAAGCCCAGCATAGCAAAGCTAGGTGACCCATCTGCTACCCATTTGATAGATGGAAGAGCTGAGGCCCACAGAAGAGAATCCTGTTCTTGAGAAGCCACAGGGAGGAGGAAGTGGGCCTGAGCCCCAAACCCAGTTCCTCTTTTTCACAGCTGTTTTGCACTGCTCCCCTAGGGGAGGAAAACCCTGAAGTCTTCCTCGTGTTCTGGCCGCTGCCTTGGAGAACTTGCTGCCCTGCCTCACTGCACCCTCTGCGACCTTATCTTCATCCCTCTGCGTTTGTGGCCACAGCCAGGGAGGTATGGGGTCTACAACTAACAGATCACAATCTGTTTGTCCTGGGGCTGTCTGACTTTTGGACCCAGCTCCTTTGTCTTATACTTGGTCAAACCACATAAGATTGCCATTCCCTTAGACCAAAGAATTTAAAATATCTGGTATGCTTAAACTATTGCTCTGGAGACACCCCCTCCCCATTTATCCTAAAGGAAGGAACCATTCATTGAACTGTTTTAGAGGCAGTGAGGGGCAAAGGGTGGGTTTCTTCAGGTGCAAAACAGGAGATTCCTATTGCTAGAGAGACTGGCCGTCAAAGCACCCCCAAGAACCTGCATAACCAAGCTCAAGGCTGTCTACCCACAGAAGTCATGGGCCTTGGATGGGGGAGATGCAGGGTGCATGGAGTAGAGAGACAGTTGTTTCTGTCATGTCCTGGAGGCCCCTTGGAAGCAGAACAAATCCACATGGTAGGAATGTAGAATGTCACAGAATGCCACGGAACACCATGGCTAGAATGGCACAAAGGGAAGGCGAATGTGGAGGAATGTCATAAGATGCTTTGGAATGTCAAAGAATGTCACAAGGTATCATGAGTTCTTATAAATGTCAAAAGATGCCTTAGAATGTATAGTTGGTCATCAGAGTCATAGGGTGTCAAGGACTACCTTCCAGTGCTACTAAGCAATGCTGCAGATCAGATGACTAAAATGTCACAACTGACTTGGAAGGTCCTCCTGGTCTGTAGTAGGCTGCTTGCTGGGAAGTCACAGGATGTCATGGGAACCTCAAGCCTGGGAAATACTTTGGAGATCACAGGGGTTCGCTGTGATCACATTTTGCAGATGGGGAAACTAGAAGGGGGGGCACAGTCCTTGTCTGGTGGACATACAATCATAGACAGAAACAGATTTGTCATCTGAGTCTCCGGCCTCCCGGGCTGAGCAGCCTCCCTGGACCAGGGGCTCTTGGGGACTAATTAACCCTGTGATGGAAACAGCAGTGCCCAGGGGGTATTGAGCAAGCCTCCCAATTCTGGCTGGTACTGGCCCTCTGTCAGGATGGAAATTAACTCCACGTGTGGGGCTTTCTGGTCTGGAGCATAAAATAATGAGTTATTTATGTGGAAATCAACATCATACCAGCTCTTTGGCC
>NW_023505906.1:0-2230 GCF_004664715.2 Peromyscus leucopus | reverse complement strand
CTGGTTCAATAGGAAACACAGTAGAGTGCCAGAGTGCCCCTTTCTCAAAATCAGAGTGTTTTTCTTGTAAGCCAAGCTAGGGTTTAATTCCCCTTCCTAAACTAAGTTGAATCCCATTCAGTTTGAACTTCTAGCAAAAAGAACCAGTTTAGGGTAATTTCAAGCAATCTTATGCTCCACTTGCCGTATACAATGCAAATAGCACTCGCGTCTGTTCCCAGCAAGTACAGTGTATTGGACTGAAGAGGAGCAACGGTTTTATTCAGTTTCTGTGCTGAGTTGAACTGGATGGGACCCGTGTGTGTAGGAATAACAGTTCTTTTGTTCTGAGTCAGCGCACTGTTCTGGCCCTATAGGAAACACTGTAGAGCACCGAGTGCCCCTTTCTCAATGGCAGGCTGTTTTCTTGTAAGCCAAGCAAGGGTATAATTCCCCTTAATAAACAGAGTTGATTCCATTCAGTTTGAACTTCAGGCAAAAAGAGTTAGTTTAGTAAGTTCAACCACTCTTATGTTCTACTTGCCATATTACGTGCAAAGAGCACTCACGTCTGTTCCCAGCAAGTACAGTGTATTGGACAGAAGAGGAGCTCCTGTTTTAGTCAGTTTCCTATGCTGAATTGAACTGGATGAGGCCCGTGTGTGTAGGAATCACAGTTCTTTTGTTCTGAGCCAGTTCACTGTTCTGGCCCTATAGGAAACACATAGAGTACCAGATTGCCCCTTTCTCAAAGGCAGGGTGTTTTTCTTGTAAGCCAAGCTAGGGTATAATTCCATTTCCTAAACGGAGTTGATTCCATTCAGTTTGAACTTCTAGCAAAAAGAGTTAGTTTTTAAGTTCAACCACTCTTATGTTCCACTTGCCGTATACAGTGCAAATAGCTCTCGCCTCTGTTACCAGCAAGTACAGTGTATTTGACGGAATAGGAGCTATTGTTTTTGGCCGTTTCCTATGCTGAGTTAAACTGGATGTGGCCCGTGTGTGTAGGAATAACAGTTCTTTTCCTCTGAGCCAGCTCGCAGTTCTGGCCTTATAGGAAACACAGTAGAGTGAGTGCACCTTTCTCAAAAGCAGAGTGTTTTTCTTGTAAGCCAAGCTATGGTATAATTCCCCTTCCTAAACGGAGTTGAATCCCATTCAGTTTGAACATCTACCAAAAAGAGTTAGTTTAGGGTATGTTCAACCACTCTTATGCTCCTCTTGATGTATAGAGTGCACATAGCACTCGCATCTGTTCCCAGCAAGTACAGTGTATTGGAATGAAGAAGAGCTCCTCTTTTAGACAGTTTCCTATGCTGAATTGAACTGGATGTGGCCCGTGTTTAGGAATAACAGTTCTTTTGTTCTGAGCCAGCTCACTGTTCTGGCCCTATAGGAAACACACTAGAGTACCAGAGTGCCCCTTTCTCAAAAGCAGAGTGTTTTTCTTGTAAGCCAAGCTAGGGTATAATTCTCTTTCTATACTAAGTCGAATCCCATTCAGTTTGAACTTCTAGAAAAAGAATTAGTTTAGGGTAATTTCAACCACTCTTATGCTCTACTTGCCATATGCAATGCAAATAGCACTCGCGTCTTTTCCCTGCAATACAGTGTATTGGACAGAAGAGGAGCTTTCATTTTATTCAATTTTTTATGCTGAGTTGAACTGGATGTGCCCCGTGTGTGTAGGAATAACAGTTTTTTTTTTCTGAGCCAGCTCACTGTTTTGGCCCTAAAGGAAACACTGTAGAGTACAGAGTACCCCTTTCAAAAGCAGGCTATTTTTCTTGTAAGCCAAGCTAGGGTTCAATTCCCTTTCCTTCACTAAGTTGCGTAACATTCAGTTTGACTTCTAGCAAAAAGAGTTAGTTTAGGGTAAGTTCAACCACTCTTGTGCTCCATTTGCAATATACAGTGCCAATAGAACACGCGTCTGTTCCCAGCAAGTACAGTGTATTGGACTGAAGAGGAGCTCCTGTTTTAGTCAGTTTCCTATGCTGAGTTGAACTGCATGTGGCCTCTGTGTCTAGGAATAACAGTTCTTTTGTTCTTAGCCAGCTCACTGTTCTGGCCCTATAGGAAACACAGTAGAGTACCAGAGTGCCCCTTTCTCAAAATCAGAGTGTTTTTCTTGTAAACCAAGCTAGGGTTTAATTCCCCTTCCTAAACTAGGTTGAATCCCATTCAGTTTGAACTTCTAGCAGCAAGAATTAGTTAGGGTAAATTCAACCACTCTTATGCTCCACTTGCC